>NW_028115788.1:0-10907 GCF_964273445.1 Streptopelia decaocto | reverse complement strand
CATGAAGCTGCTCACGCACAACCTGCTGAGCGCGAGCGTCCCGGGAACCAAAGAGCGCGGGTTCCCGCTGGAGATACAGGTGACTCCCGGACGCCTGGGTCCCTCCCGAACTCCTGGGTCCCCCCCCGGACTCCTGGGTCCCCCCCCGAACTCCTGGGTCCCCCCCGCACTCCTGGGTCCCCTCCCGAACTCCTGGGTCCCCCCCCGAACTCCTGGGTCCCCTCCCGAACTCCTGGGTCCCCCCCCGGACTCCTGGGTCCCTCCCGAACTCCTGGGTCCCCTCCCGAACTCCTGGGTCCCTCCCGAACTCCTGGGTCCCCTCCCGAACTCCTGGGTCCCCTCCCGAACTCCTGGGTCCCTTCCCGAACTCCTGGGTCCCTCCCGGACGCCTGGGTCCCTTCCCGAACGCCTGGGTCCCTCCCGAACGCCTGGGTCCCTCCCGAACGCCTGGGTCCCTCCCGAACGCCTGGGTCCCTTCCCGCACTCCTGGGTCCCTTCCCGCACTCCTGGGTCCCTTCCCGCACTCCTGGGTCCCTTCCCGCACTCCTGGGTCCCTTCCCGCACTCCTGGGTCCCTCCCGGACGCCTGGGTCCCTTGGGGCACTCCTGGGTCCCTCCCGGTCCCCGTGTCACGTGTCCCCCCCCCCCCAGGCCTCCGAGATCCGGGTCCGGCCGGTTCCGTTCAACGGCGCCTTCGTGGCGCGGATGGTCCCGCGGCTCCACTGGGGGGCGCTGCTGGAGGCGGCGCGGAGCGTGAGTGGACCCAGGAGTGCGGGAGGGGGACCCAGGAGTGCGGGAGGGGGACCCAGGAGTGCGGGAGGGACCCAGGAGTGCGGGAGGGGGACCCAGGAGTGCGGGAGGGGGACCCAGGAGTGCGGGGGGACCCAGGAGTTCGGGGAGGGACCCAGGAGTTCGGGGAGGGACCCAGGAGGGCGGGGAGGGACCCAGGAGTGCGGGGAGGGACCCAGGAGTTCGGGAGGGACCCAGGAGTTCGGGAGGGACCCAGGAGTTCGGGGGGGGACCCAGGAGTGCGGGAGGGACCCAGGAGTGCCCCAGGGACCCAGGAGTTGGGGGGGGGTCCCAGTTTTGGGGGCTTCGGGGAAGGGACCCAGGAGTTCGGGGGGATCCCAGTTTTAGGGGGTTCAGGAGGGACCCAAGGGTTGGGGGGACCCAGGAGTTCAGGAGGGACCCAGGAGTTCTGGGGGGATCCCATTTTTGGGGGGTGGGGGGGAACCCCACTTTGGGATGATCTATAATTGGGAGGGGGGGGTGGTGTCTCTGGGTTGGGGGGTCTGAGGTTTGGGGGGGGATTCCCCATTTTGGGGGATTCCCCATTTTGGGGGGTTATGGGGGGTGTTTTGGGGGGTGATTTGGGGTCCCCCCCCCATTCTATGTGTCCCCCCCCCCAAAGTTGGGGCAGCCCCCCGAGCTGCCCCCCCAACCCGCCCCCGGGTACGAGAGCGACGAGGCGTTTCTGCGGAGGCTGCACCATCTGCTGCTCGAGGTGGGGGGGACCCCGAAATGGGGGGGGGACCCCGAAATATGGGGGGGACACCAGAATGGGGGAGTTGACCCCAAAATATGGGGGGGACACCCCAGAATGTGGGAGGACCCGGAATGGGGGGGACACCCCGAAATATGGGGGGGAACCTGGAATGGGGGGGACCTGGAATGGGGGGGGGACTCTGGAAAATGGGGTGACCCTGAAATATAGGGGGGACACCCTGGAAAATGGGGGGGACCCCAGAATATGGTAGGACCCCAAAATGGGGGGGTTGACCCCAAAATATGGGGGGGGACCCTGGAAGATGGGGGGGGGGGGGATCCTGGAAAATGGGAGAGACCCCAAAATACAGGGGGACCCTGGAATGTGGGGGGGAACCCCAAAATATGGGGGGACCCTGGAATATGGGGGGGTTGACCCCGAAATATGGGGGGCGACCTGGAATGGGGGGGACCCCAAAATATGGGGGGGACCCCAAAATATGGGGGGGACCCGGAATATGGGGGGGACACCCCAAAATACAGGGGGACACCCCAAAATACAGGGGGACATTGGAATGGGAGAGACCAGGGAATGGGGGGGACCCTGAAATATGGGGGGGGGACCCCGAAATATGGGGGGTTGACTCCAAAATATGGGGGGGGACCCCAAAATGGGGGGGACCCAAAATGGGGGGGACCCAGAATGGGGGGGACCCTGGAATATGGGGGGGTTGACCCCGAAATGTGGGGGGACACCCCGGAATGGGGGGGACCCCGGAATATGGGGGGGACCCCAAAATACAGGGGGACATTGGAATGGGAGGGACCCAGGAATGGGGGGGACCTTGAAACATGGGGGGACCCCAAAATATGGGGGGACCCCAGAATGGGGGGGACTCCAAATGAGGGAACCCCCAAAGTGGGTGGGACGTTGGAATGGGGGGAACCCCAAAAATGGGATCCTGGAAATGGGGGGGACCCCAAAATATGGGGGAGACCAGTAAATGGGGGGGGACCCGAAAATATGGGGGGAGTCCCCAAAATATGGGGGGTCCCCAAAATGTGGGGGGTCCCCAAAACCCAGGAGGGTCCTTGAAACCCAATGGGAGCCCCAAAACTTGGGGGGTGCCAGAAACATGGGATGGGGGGGGGGGTCTTGAAACTTGAGGGTCTCGAAACTTGGGGGGGGGGGGTCCCCAAAAGCTGGGGGGGTCCCCGAAACGGCCGTTCCCGTTGCAGGTGGAGGTGCAGGAGGGGGCGCTGCGCTGCCCCCGCTCCGGCCGCTGCTTCCCCATTAACAGGGGGGTCCCCAACATGTTGCTGAGCGACGAGGAGCCCTGAGGGACCCAGGAGTGCCCCAGGGACCCAGGAGTTCGGGAGGGACCCAGGAGTTCGGGGGGGACCCAGGAGTTCGGGAGGGGACCCAGGAGTTCGGGAGGGACCCAGGCGTTCGGGAGGGACCCAGGAGTTTGGGAGGGACATGGTGGGGACCCCCTGGGGGTCCCCAAAATAATGGGGGGGGGTGGGGGGAAGAATAAATGGAGTTGTTGGATTTTGGGGGCATTGAGTTATTGGGACCCAGGAGTTCGGGGGGGACCCAGGAGTGCGGGAGGGACCCAGGAGTTCGGGAGGGGACCCAGGAGTTCGGGAGGGGACCCAGGCGTTCGGGCGGGGACCCAGGAGTTCGGGGGGGACCCAGGAGTTCGGGAGGGACCCAGGAGTTCGGGAGGGACCCAGGAGTTCGGGAGCAGGGGGGGGGGGGGGGGTCCCGTTTTTCCCACCCCGAGCGAGCCGCTCAAAAGCGCGGGAAATGCTAGGGGGCGTGGCCAACCGTGACAATTTGCATAAGGGGAGGATTTCTCACCACTTCATTTGCATAATGGGCGTGGCTTCCCACTCCTCGCGGCCCCGCCCGCAATTTGCGGCGTTTTCCCGCCGTTTATCCGCTTTCTGGTGAATTTTGGAGCCTTTGGGGCTCTTTGTGCCCCAAATCTTCCTTTTCTTGCCCCAGATCCCTCTTTATTTTCACCGAATCTCTTCTTTTTGGCCCCAAACCATCCCCTTTGCGCCGGAGGACTCTCCGCCCCCCCATCTCTGTGCTCCCGCTGCCCGCCCAGAGCGGCCGCTCTATCTCCCGCCTCGCTGGTTGTTTCCGCCGGAAGTGACGCCAGCGCGCAGCGCCTGAGGCGGGAGCGGCGGTTGGAGCCACCGAGCGGCCGGTGAGGGGGGGGGGGGGCGCGAATTTGGGACAAATTGGGACAAATTGGGACAAATTGGGGACAAATTGGGACAAATTGGGGCCAAGGGGGGGCGGGGGGGTCCTGGGGGGGTCCCCGTGTCGCCCCGTGGGCTCCGTGTTCCCTCAATGGGCCCGAACCCCCCCCTTAGTGTCCCCATGTCCCCCCATTAGTGTCCCCATGTCCCCCATTAGTGTCCCCATTTCCCCCCCAGTGTCCCCATGTCCCCCCCCAGTGTCCCCATGTCCCCCCCACTGTCCCCATGTCCCCCATTAGTGTCCCCATGTCCCCCCCAGTGTCCCCGTGTCCCCCCCTTAGTGTCCCCATGTCCCCCCCCAGTGTCCCCATGTCCCCTTAGTGTCCCCATGTCCCCCCCAGTGTCCCCATGTCCCCCCTTAGTGTCCCCATGTCCCCCCAGTGTCCCCATGTCCCCCCTTTAGTGTCCCCATGTCCCCCCACTGTCCCCATGTCCCCCCCCAGTGTCCCCATGTCCCCCCATTAGTGTCCCCATGTCCCCCCCCAGTGTCCCCATGTCCCCCCCACTGTCCCCATGTCCCCCCAGTGTCCCCATGTCCCCCCCCACTGTCCCCATGTCCCCCCCAGTGTCCCCATGTCCCCCCCAGTGTCCCCATGTCCCCCCCACTGTCCCCATGTCCCCCCAGTGTCCCCATGTCCCCCCCACTGTCCCCATGTCCCCCCAGTGTCCCCATGTCCCCCCCAGTGTCCCCATGTCCCCCCCCACTGTCCCCATGTCCCCCCCCAGTGTCCCCATGTCCCCCCAGTGTCCCCATGTCCCCCCATTAGTGTCCCCATGTCCCCCCATTAGTGTCCCCATGTCCCCCCCAGTGTCCCCACGTCCCCCATTAGTGTCCCCATGTCCCCCCCAGTGTCCCCACGTCCTCCCAGGGTCCCCCCCACTGTCCCCTGATGTCCCCATGTCCCCCCCACCATCCCCATATCCCACTGTCCCCATGTCCCCTGATGTCCCCAAGGTCCCTATGGCTCCATATCCCGATGTCCCCATGTCCTTAATGTCCCAACGTCCCCAATGTCCCCATATCCCCCATGTCCCCTGGTGTCCCCAGCGTCCCCAATGTCCCCTGATGTCCCCAATGTCCCCGTGTCCCCTGATGTCCCCTGATGTCCCCGTATCCCAATGTCCCCAATGTCCCCAATGTCCCCATATCCCCCATGTCCCCTGGTGTCCCCAATGTCCCCATATCCCCCATGTCCCCTGGTGTCCCCACTGTCCCCGTGTCCCCAATGTCCCCTGATGTCCCCTGATATCCCCGTATCCCAATGTCCCTGATGTCCCCAATGTCCCCTGATATCCCCATATCCCAATGTCCCTGATGTCCCAAATGTCCCCATGTCCCCCTATGTCCCCATGTCCCCAACGTCCCCCGATGTCCCCAATGTCCCCTGATGTCTCCAGTGTCCCCTGATGTCCCCAATGTCCCCATATCCCAATGTCCCTTGATGTCCCCTGATATCCCCATATCCCAATGTCCCCTGATGTCCCCAGTGTCCCCAATGTCCCCGATGTCCCCGTGTCCCCAGGCGCCATGTCCTCCACGTCACAGAAGCACCGGGACTTCGTGGCCGAGCCCATGGGTGACAAACCCGTGGGGACATTGGCCGGGATCGGGGACGTGCTGGGCAAGAAGCTGGAGGAGAAGGGGTTCGACAAGGTGGGACACTTGGGGACACCTTGGGGACACTGGGGACACGTTGGGGACACTTGGGGAGACATTGGGGATGGTGAGGGGACACTTAGAGACACATTGGGGACAGTCTGGGGACACCTGGGGACATTTGGGGACACTTGGGGACACTGGGGACACGTTGGGGACGCTTGGGGAGACATTGGGGATGGTGAGGGGACACTTGGGGACACCTTGGGGACACTGGGGACACGTTGGGGACACTTGGGGAGACATTGGGGATGGTGAGGGGACACTTAGAGACACATTGGGGACAGTCTGGGGACACTTGGGGACATTTGGGGACACTTGGGGACATTTGGGGACACTGGGGACATGTGGGGACACTTGGGGAGACATTGGGGATGGTGAGGGGACACTTAGAGACACATTGGGGACAGTCTGGGGACACTTGGGGACATTTGGGGACACTTGGGGACATTTGGGGACACTTGGGGACACCTTGGGGACACTGGGGGACACGTGGGGACACTAGGGGAGACATTGGGGATGGTGAGGGGACACTTAGAGATACATTGGGGACAGTCTGGGGACACTTGGGGACATGTTGGGGACACTTGGGAACACTTTGGGGACACGTGGGGACACTTGGGGAGACATTGGGGATGGTGAGGGGACACTTGGGGACATGTTGGGGACACTTGGGGACATGTTGGGGACACTGGGGACATGTTGGGGACACTTGGGGAGACATTGGGGATGGTGAGGGGACACTTAGAGATACATTGGGGACAGTCTGGGGACACTTGGGGACATTTGGGGACACTTGGGGACATTTGGGGACACTGGGGACATGTTGGGGACACTTGGGGAGACATTGGGGATGGTGAGGGGACACTTAGAGATACATTGGGGACAGTCTGGGGACACTTGGGGACATTTGGGGACACTTGGGGACACCTTGGGGACACTGGGGACACGTGGGGACACTTGGGGAGACATTGGGGATGGTGAGGGGACACTTGGGGACATGTTGGGGACACTTAGAGACATGTTGGGGACACTTGGGGACATGTTGGGGACACTTGGGGAGACATTGGGGATGGTGAGGGGACACTTAGAGACACATTCGGACATGTTGGGGACACTTAGAGACATGTTGGGGACACTTGGGGACACTTGGAGACATTTGGGGACAGTCTGGGGACACTTGGGGACACTTAGAGACATGTTGGGGACACTTGGGGACATTTGGGGACACTTTGGGGACACTTGGGGAGACCTTGGGGACACTTAGAGACATGTTGGGGACACTTGGGGACACTTGGAGACATTTGGGGACAGTCTGGGGACACTTGGAGAGACCTTGGGGACACATAGAGACATGTTGGGGACACTTAGAGACATCTTGGGGACACTTGGGGACATGTTGGGGACACTTTGGGGACACTTGGGGAGACCTTGGGGACACTTAGAGACATGTTGGGGACACTTGGGGACACTTGGGGACACTTGGGGACATTTGGGGACACTTGGGGAGACCTTGGGGACACATAGAGACATGTTGGGGACACTTGGGGACACTTGGAGACATTTGGGGACAGTCTGGGGACACTTGGGGAGACCTTGGGGACACATAGAGACATGTTGGGGACACTTAGAGACATCTTGGGGACATTTGGGGACACGTTGGGGACATTTAGAGACATGTTGGGGACACTGGAGAGACCTTGGGGACATTTGGGGACAGTCTAGGGACACTTAGAGACATTTGGGGACTTGTGGTCCCCAAGGGGGGTTTGATGTCCCCAAGGGGACACAGGGGTGGCCTTGGGGACATCGTGGGCCCTTTTGGGGACACAGGGGTGGGGACAATGACCCTGGGGGTGACAAGGACCCTGTTGGGGACATGGGGACCCTGTTGGGGACACTGGGGAGGTGACAAGGACCCTGTTGGGGACATGGGGACCCTGTTGGGGACACTGTGATGCACTTGGGGGGGGACACAATGGTGGCCTTGGGGACACCGTGGGGGGGACAAAGACCCTTTTGGGGACATGGGGGTGACACAGGGACCCCGTGGGGACCCTGGGGAGGTGACAAGGACCCTGTTGGGGACATGGGGACCCTGTTGGGGACACTTGGGGACAGACACATGGTGGCCTTGGGGACACCGTGGAGGGAACAAAGACCCTTTTGGGGACATGGGGGTGACACCGGGACCCCGTGGGGACCCTGGGGAGGTGACAAGGACCCTGTTGGGGACACTGGGACCCTGTTGGGGACATGGGGACCCTATTGGGGACCCTGGGGAGGTGACAAGGACCCTGTTGGGGACATGGGGACCGTGTTGGGGACATGGGGACCCTATTGGGGACCCTATTGGGGACCGTGGGGAGGTGACAAGGAGCCTGTTGGGGACATGAGGACCCTATTGGGGACCCTGGGGAGGTGACAAGGAGCCTGTTGGGGACATGGGGACCGTGTTGGGGACATGGGGACACTATTGGGGACCCTGGGGAGGTGACAAGGACCCTCTTGGGGACATGGGGACCCTGTTGGGGACCCTGGGGAGGTGACAAGGACCCTGTTGGGGACATGGGGACTGTGTTGGGGGCATGGGGACACTGTGATGCACTTGTGGGGGGACACAATGGTGGCCTTTGGGGGGGACAAAGACCCTTTTGGGGACATGGGGGTGACACCGGGACCCCGTGGGGACCCTGGGGAGGTGACAAGGACCCTCTTGGGGACATGGGGACCCTGTTGGGGACATGGGGACCCTATTGGGGACCCTGGGGAGGTGACAAGGACCCTGTTGGGGACATGGGGACCCTGTTGGGGACCCTGGGGAGGTGACAAGGACCCTGTTGGGGACATGGGGACCGTGTTGGGGACATGGGGACCCTATTGGGGACCCTGGGGAGGTGACAAGGAGCCTGTTGGGGACATGGGGACCATGCTGGGGACATGAGGACCCTATTGGGGACCCTGGGGAGGTGACAAGGACCCTGTTGGGGACATGGGGACCGTGTTGGGGACATGGGGACCCTATTGGGGACCCTGGGGAGGTGACAAGGACCCTCTTGGGGACATGGGGACCATGCTGGGGACATGAGGACCCTATTGGGGACCCTGGGGAGGTGACAAGGAGCCTGTTGGGGACATGGGGACACTATTGGGGACCCTGGGGAGGTGACAAGGACCCTGTTGGGGACACTGGGACCCTGCTGGGGACATGGGGAGGTGACAAGGACCCTGTTGGGGACACTGGGACCCTGCTGGGGACATGGGGAGGTGACAAGGAACCTGTTGGGGACACTGGGACCCTGCTGGGGACATGGGGACCGTGTTGGGGACCCTGGGGAGGTGACAAGGACCCTCTTGGGGACATGAGGACCCTATTGGGGACCCTGGGGAGGAGACAAGGACCCTCTTGGGGACATGGGGACCGTGTTGGGGACATGGGGACCCTATTGGGGACCCTATTGGGGACCGTGGGGAGGTGACAAGGACCCTGTTGGGGACATGGGGACCCTATTGGGGACCGTGGGGAGGTGACAAGGACCCTGTTGGGGACATGGGGACCCTATTGGGGACCCTGGGGAGGTGACAAGGAGCCTGTTGGGGACATGGGGACCGTGTTGGGGACATGGGGACCCTATTGGGGACCCTATTGGGGACCGTGGGGAGGTGACAAGGACCCTGTTGGGGACATGGGGACCCTGTTGGGGACCCTGGGGAGGTGACAAGGACCCTCTTGGGGACATGGGGACCATGTTGGGGACATGGGGACCCTATTGGGGACCCTATTGGGGACCGTGGGGAGGTGACAAGGACCCTCTTGGGGACATGGGGACCCTGTTGGGGACATGGGGACCCTATTGGGGACCCTGGGGAGGTGACAAGGACCCTGTTGGGGACATGGGGACCATGTTGGGGACACTGTGATGCACTTGGGGATGGACACAGGGGTGGCCTTTGGGGGGACAAGGACCCTTTTGGGGCCATGGGGGTGGGACCAAGAGCCCCATGGGGACCCGGGGGGGTCCCGGTGTCCCCGTGGGGGTGTCCCCGTGTCACTGTCCCCGTGTCATTGTCCTCGTCCCCAGGCGTACGTGGTCCTGGGCCAGTTCCTGGTGCTGCGCAAGGACGAGTCGCTGTTCGGCGAGTGGCTGAAGGAGACGTGCGGGGCCAACGCGCGGCAGGCGCGGGACTGCGCCGGCTGCCTGCGGGAATGGTGCGACGCCTTCCTCTGAGCGCCCCCCCCGAAATACACCCCCTCCCGAGCCCCGCCCCGAAAAAACGACCCCAAAATCCCCAGAAACCGCCCCCAAAAACCCCCAAATCCGCCCCAAAACGCGCCCTGGGCGCCCAGTGGCGCTGGGCTGTACCAAGTGCGGGGGGGGTGATGCCTTCACTGACCCCCCCCCCCAAAAAGGATGGAAAACTCCAAACCTGCAAATATGGAACCCCCAGAAAAAAAGACCCAAAAGAACCCCAAAATACCCCCCCGAAAAACCGAATCCCCCCAAAAAAGCCCAAAATCCCCCCCCCAAAAAATATACACCCCCCCCAAAATGTATCATAACCCACCCCAGGCACCCAGAGACCCCACAGAGCTCAGGGGGTCTGGGGGTAAAATGGGATGGGGACAAATTCCCTGGGCACCCCCAAAGATGGAACATTCTGAACCCCGAATACAGACCCTCCTGAGCCCCCCCCGAAAAAACGACCCCGAAATCCCCAGAAACCGCCCCCAAAAACCCCCAAATCCGCCCCAAAACGCGCCCTGGGCGCCCAGTGGCGCTGGGCTGTACCAAGTGCGGGGGGGGTGATGCCTTCACTGACACCCCCCCCAAAGAAAAGATGGAAAACTCCAAACCCCAAAATATGGACCCCCCCAAGAAAATGACCCCAAAGAACCCCAAATTCCCACCAAAAAAAAACAAATCCCCCCAAAACAACCCAAAATCCCCCCCGAGAAAGAAACAAATCCCCCCTAAAATGTATCATAACCCGCCCCAGGCACCCAGAGACCCCACAGAGCTCAGGGGATCTGGGGGTAAAATGGGGGGTGATACTGTCCCTGACCCCCCCCAGAGATGGGACATTCTGAACCCTGAAATGCACCCCTTCCTAAGCCCCCCCCGAAAAAACGACCCCGAAATCCCCAGAAACCGCCCCCAAAAACCCCCAAATCCGCCCCAAAACGCGCCCCGGGCGCCCAGTGGCGCTGGGCTGTACCAAGTGCGGGGGGGGTGATGCCTTCACTGACACCCCCCCCAAAGAAAAATGGAAAACTCCAAATCCCCAAATGTGGATGCCCCGAAAAAAAAAGACCCAAAAGAACCCCAAAATACCCCCCCCAAAAACCGAATCCCCCCAAAAAAGCCCAAAATCCCCCCCCAAAAAAATACACCCCCCCCAAAATGTATCATAACCCACCCCAGGCACCCAGAGACCCCACAGAGCTCAGGGGATCTGGGGGTAAAATGGGGGGGGTGATACTGTCCCTGACC
>NW_028115789.1:36200-61240 GCF_964273445.1 Streptopelia decaocto | reverse complement strand
GGTTATGGGGACATTAAGGGGTTATGGGGACATTAGGGGGGGTTATGGGGACATTAAGGGGTTATGGGGACATTAAGGGGGGTTATGGGGACATTAAGGGGTTATGGGGACATTAGGGGGTTATGGGGACATTAAGGGGGGTTATGGGGACATTAGGAGAGGGTTATGGGGTCCTTATGGGGGGGTTATGGGGACAGTAAGGGGGGTTATGGGGACATTAAGGGGTTATGGGGACATTAGGAGAGGGTTATGGGGACCTTATGGGGGGGTTATGGGGACATTATGGGGACATGAGGGGTTATGGGGACATTAGGGGGGTCATGGGGACATTGAGGGGGTCATGGGGACATTGGGGAGAAGTTACAGGGGGTTATGGGGACATTGCGGGGGGTTGTGGGGACATTAGGGGGGACATAGGGGCATTGGGGGGGGGACATGGGGACATTATGGGGACACATAGGGACACTGGGGGGGACATGGGGACACTGGGAGACACAGGGACATTAGGGGGGTTATGGGGACCTTATGGGGGTTATGGGGACATTAGGGGGGGTTATGGGGACATTAAGGGGTTATGGGGACATTAAGGGGTTATGGGGACAGTGGGGGGGAGTTATAGGGACATTGTGGGGGGGTATGGGGACATTATGAGGGTTCTGGGGACATTGGGGGGGGTTCTGGGGACATTAGGGGGTTATGGGGACATTAGGAGGGGGTTATGGGGACCTTATGGGGGGGTTATGGGGACCTTATGGGGGGGTTATGGGGACATTATGGGGACATTAGGGGTTATGGGACATTAAGGGGTTATGGGGACAGTAAGGGGAGTTATGGGGACATTAAGGGGTTATGGGGACATTAGAGGGACATGGGGACATTAGGGGGTTATGGGGACATTAGGAGGGGGTTATGGGGACCTTATGGGGGGGTTATGGGGACATTATGGGGACATGAGGGGTTATGGGGACATTAAGGGGTTATGGGGACATTAGGGGGGTTATGGGGACATTAAGGGGTTATGGGGACATTAGGGGGGTTATGGGGACATTAAGGGGTTATGGGGACATTAGGGGGGACATTAAGGGGGACATGGGGTGTTATGGGGACAGTAAGGGGGGTTATGGGGACATTAGGGGGTTTATGGGGACATTGGGGTGTTATGGGGACATTAGGGGGGGTTATGGGGACATTGGGGGGGACATGGGGACATTTTGGGGGTTCTGGGGACATTAGGGGGGGTTATGGAGACATTAAGGGGGTTTATGGGGACATTGGGGTGTTATGGGGACATTAGGGGGGGTTATGGGGACATTGGGGGGGGGACATGGGGACATTAGGGGGGGGACATGGGGACATTATGGGGACATGGGGACATTATGGGGACATGGGGACATTATGGGGACATATAGGGACACTGGGGGGGACATGGGGACACAACCAGCCCCCCCCGCCCCCCCCCGCGACCCCACAACAACACAGACCCCTCCACTCACCATAGTGGCGGCCACCCCGCTCTCCACACGCCACACGCCGGCACCTCCCAACACCGCCGCCGCCGATTGGCCGGGAGCGTGGGGGCAAGCCAATGGGAGAGCCCGGCGCTGCGCCCTCAAGCAAGATGGCGGCCGAGCCGGCGTCACCCCACCGCCCCGCCGGCCCTCAGCCAAGCCCCGCCTCCCGCCCCGCTGCGAGCGCTGATTGGCGGAGGAGCGGAGGGGACGGCTGCGATTGGAGGAGGCGGCGGCGCGGAGTGAGGCGGCGGCGGCGGCGATGGAGGGTCCGTGAGGGGCGCCCCGGGGGGGGTTTGTTTGTGTAGGGTCGCCCATAACGCTCTGTTTGTTTCTATAGGGTCGCCCGGGCTGGATATGGAGCTGGACGAGGCGCTGCTGGAGCTGCTGGGGGCGCTGGAGGCGCTGGGGAGGAAACGGGAGGAGCTGGAGGGGCTGATGAGGGAGGTGAGGGGACAGGGGGACATTGGGAGGGGGGACATGGGGACAGGGGGACAGGGGGACATGGGACATGGGGACAGGGGGACAGGGGGACAGGGGGATATGGGACATGGGGACAGGGGGACATGGGGACAGGGGGACAGGGGGACTTGAGGGATATGGGGACAGACAGGGGGACAGACATGGGGACAGGGGGATATGGGGATATGGGGACAGGGGACATGGGGATATGGGGACATGGGGACAGAGGGACATGGGGACAGGGGGACAGGGGGACAGGGGACAGGGGGACTTGAGGGATATGGGGACATGGGGACAGGGGGACAGACATGGGGACAGGGGGATATGGGGACATGATATGGGACAGGGGGACATGGGACATGGGGATATGGGGACAGATGGGGACAGGGGGACAGAGGGACAAGGGGATGGGAATATGGGGACGGGGGAAATGGGGACATGGGGATATGGGGACATGGGGACAGGGGACTTGAGGGATATGGGGACAGACGGGGGGATATGGGGACAGGGGGACAGGGGACAGGGGGATATGGGGACTTGGGGACTTGAGGGATATGGGGACAGACATGGGGACAAGGGGACAGGGGGATATGGGGACAAGGGGACTCAAGGGATATGGGGACAGACAGGGGGACATGGGGACAGTGGGATATGGAACAGGGGGACAGGGGGACAGGGGGACATGGGGACTTGAGGGATATGGGGACAGACAGGGGGACATGGGGACAGGGGGACATGGGGACAGGGGGACAGGGGGACATGGGACATGGGGATATGGGGACAGACGGGGACATGGGGACAGGGGGACAGAGGGACAAGGGGATGGGAATATGGGGACAGGGGGACATGGGGATATGGGGACGGGGGGCAGGGGGACTTGAGGGATATGGGGACAGACGGGGACAGGGGGACAGTGGGATATGGGGACTTGAGGCATATGGGGACAGACATGGGGACAAGGGGACAGGGGGACATGGGGATATGGGGACATGGGGACAGGTGGACAGGGGGACATGGGGACATGGGACATGGGGACATGGGACATGGGGATATGGGGACAGACATGGGGATATGGGGACAGGGGGACATGGGGACAGGGGGATATGGGGACAGGGGGACATGGGGACAGACAGGGGGATATGGGGACAGGGGGACAGGGACAAGGGGATGGGAATATGGGGACAGGGGGACAGTGGGATATGGGGACAGGGTGATATGGGGACAGGGGGGCATGGGGACATGGGGACAGGGAAACATGGGGACATGTCACCCCATGTCGCCCCCTGTCCCCACGACCCCTGAGCTGTGTCCCCATGTCCCCACGTCCCCAGGGCTGGCTGTCCCTGTCCCAGTCCCGTTACTCGCTGGGGTGTCACCGTGTGTCGTCCCTCCAGTACGGGGCCACCATTGTCCCCCGCGTCACCGTCCTGCCCAGGTGGGGACATCGGGGGACATGGGGACACTGGGGGACATGGGGACACTGGGGGACATGAGGAGACATGGGGACATTGGGGGACATGGGGACACTGGGGGACATGGGGACACTGGGGGACATGAGGAGACATGGGGACATTGGGGGACATGGGGACACTGGGGGGACATGAGGAGACATGGGGACATTGGGAGGGGACATGGGGACACTGGGGGGACATGAGGACTCATGGGGACACTGGGGGACATGGGGACACTGAGGGGACATGGGGACACTGGGGGACATGGGGACACTAGGGGGACATGGGGACACTGGGGGACACTGGGGGGACATGGGGTCACTGGGGGACATGGGGACACATGGGGACACTGGGGGACATGGGGACACATGGGGACACTGGGGGACATGGGGACACTGGGGGACATGGGGACACTGGGGGGACATGGGGACACTGGGGACACTGGGGGACGTGGGGACACTGGGGGACACTGGGGGGACATGGGGACACTGGGGGGACATGGGGACACATGGGGACACTGGGGGACGTGGGGACACTGGGGGACACTGGGGGGACATGGGGACACTGGGGGACATGGGGACACATGGGGACACTGGGGGACATGGGGACACTGGGGACACTGGGGGGGACATGAGGACACTGGGGGACATGGGGACACTGGGGGACATGGGGACACTGGGGACACTGGGGGGACATGGGGACACTGGGGGACATGGGGACACTGGGGGGACATGAGGAGACATGGGGACACTGGGAGGGGACATGGGGACACAGGGGGGACATGAGGACTCATGGGGACACTGGGGGACATGGGGACACATGGGGACACTGGGGGGACATGAGGACACTGGGGGACATGGGGACACTGGGGGACATGGGGACACTAGGGGGACATGGGGACACTGGGGGACATGGGGACACTGGGGACACTGGGGGACGTGGGGACACTAGGGGGACATGGGGACACTGGGGGACATGGGGACACTGGGGACACTGGGGGACGTGGGGACACATGGGGACACTGGGGGACATGGGGACACTGGGGACACTGGGGGACGTGGGGACACTGGGGGGACATGAGGACACTGGGGGACATGGGGACACTGGGGGACATGGGGACACTGGGGACACTGGGGGACGTGGGGACACTGGGGGGACATGGGGACACTGGGGACACTGGGGGGGACATGGGGACACTGGGGGGGACATGAGGAGACATGGGGACACTGGGGGGACATGGGGACACTGGGGGACATGGGGACACATGGGGACACTGGGGGACATGGGGACACTGGGGGACATGGGGACACTGGGGGACGTGGGGACACTGGGGGGACATGGGGACACTGGGGACACTGGGGGGGACATGGGGACACTGGGGACACTGGGGGACATGGGGACACTGGGGGGACATGGGGACACTGGGGACACTGGGGGGGACATGGGGACACTGGGGGGGACATGAGGAGACATGGGGACACTGGGGGGACATGGGGACACTGGGGGACATGGGGACACTGGGGACACTGCGGGGGGGACATGGGGACACTGGGGGGACATGAGGACACTGGGGGACATGGGGACACTGGGGGACATGGGGGGACATGGGGACACTGGGGGACATGGGGACACTGGGGACACTGGGGGACATGGGGACACATGGGGACACTGGGGGACATGGGGACACTGGGGGGACATGGGGACACTGGGGGGGACATGGGGACACTGGGGGACATGGGGACATGGGGGGACATGGGGACACTGGGGGACATGGGGACACTGGGAGGGGACATGGGGACACTGGGGGGACATGGGGACACTGGGGGGACATGAGGAGACATGGGGACACTGGGAGGGGACATGGGGACACAGGGGGGACATGGGGACTCATGGGGACACTGGGGGACATGGGGACACTGGGGACACTGGGGGACATGGGGGGACATGGGGACACTGGGGGGACATGAGGACACTGGGGGGACATGGGGACTCATGGGGACACTGGGGGACATGAGGACACTGGGGGACATGGGGACATGGGGGGCCATGGGGACTCATGGGGACACTGGGGGACATGAGGACACTGGGGGACATGGGGACATTGGGGGACATGGGGACACTGGGGGACATGGGGGACATGGGGACACTGGGGGGACATGAGGACACTGGGGGACATGGGGACACTGGGGGGGACATGAGGACACTGGGGGACATGGGGACACTGGGGGACGTGGGGACACTGGGGACACTGGGGGACATGGGGACACATGGGGACACTGGGGGACGTGGGGACACTGGGGGACATGGGGACACTGGGGACACTGGGGGACGTGGGGACACTGGGGGACACTGGGGGGACATGGGGACACTGGGGGGACATGGGGACACTGGGGGACGTGGGGACACTGGGGGGACATGGGGACACTGGGGGGACATGAGGACACTGGGGGACATGGGGACACTGGGGACACTGCGGGGGGGACATGGGGACACTGGGGGGGACATGGGGACACTGGGGGACATGGGGACACTGCGGGGGGGACATGGGGACACTGGGGGGACATGGGGACACTGGGGGGTTCAATGTCCTGTGTGTCCCCAGGCAGGACCCGGGGGGACACTGGGACTTCCTGGAGGTGACAGGGACACGGGACCCCCAACAGCCCCGGGGGGGGGATGATGGTACGGGGGGCACCCATGGGTGGGGGGGGGCCCTTGGGTGGGGGTCCGTGGGTGCTGGGGGGTCTATGGGTGAGGGGTCTATGGGTGCTGGGGGGTCTATGGGTGCTGGGCGTCTATGGGTGCTGGGGGGTCTATGGGTGCTGGGGGGGTCAATGGGTGGGGGGTCTATGGGTGCTGGGGGGTCTATGGGTGCTGGGCGTCTATGGGTGCTGGGGGGTCTATGGGTGCTGCGGGGGTCTGTGGGTGCTGGTGGGTCTATGGGTGCTGGGGGTCTATGGGTGGGGGGTCTATGGGTGCTGGGGGATCTATGGGTGGGGGTCTATGGGTGCTGGGGGTCTATGGGTGCTGGGGGGGTTTATGGGTGGGGGGTCTATGGGTGCTGGGGGGTCTATGGGTGGGGGGTCTATGGGTGCTGGGGGTCTATGGGTGCTGGGGGGTCTATGGGTGCTGCGGGGGTCTGTGGGTGCTGGTGGGTCTATGGGTGCTGGGGGTCTATGGGTGGGGGGTCTATGGGTGCTGGGGGGTCTATGGGTGCTGGGGGTCTATGGGTGGGGGTCTATGGGTGCTGGGGGGTCTATGGGTGCTGGGGGTCTATGGGTGCTGGGGGATCTATGGGTGGGGGTTCTATGGGTGGGGGTCTATGGGTGCTGGTGGGTCTATGGGTGCTGGGGGTCTATGGGTGGGGGTCTATGGGTGCTGGGGGGTCTATGGGTGGGGGGTCTATGGGTGCTGGGGGTCTATGGGTGCTGGGGGTCTATGGGTGGGGGGTCTATGGGTGGGGGTCTATGGGTGCTGGTGTGTCTATGGGTGGGGCTCTATGGGTGCTGCGGGGGTCTGTGGGTGGGGGTCTATGGGTGCTGGGGGTCTATGGGTGCTGGTGGGTCTATGGGTGGGGGTCTATGGGTGCTGGGGGGTCTATGGGTGGGGGTCTATGGGTGCTGGGGGGTCTAAGGGTTGGGGGTCTATGGGTGGGGGGGAGTCTATAGGTGCTGGGGGTCTATGGGTGGGGGGTCTATGGGTGCTGGGGGGTCTATGGGTGCTGGTGTGTCTATGGGTGCTGGGGGTCTATGGGTGCTGGGGAGTCTATGGGTGCTGGGGGTCTATGGGTGGGGGGTCTATGGGTGCTGGGGAGTCTATGGGTGCTGGGGGTCTATGGGTGGGGGGTCTATGGGTGCTGGGGGGGTCAATGGGTGGGGGTCTATGGGTGCTATTGTGTCTATGGGTGCTGGTGGGTCTATGGGTGCTGGGGGGTGTATGGGTGGGGGGGTCTATGGGTGCTGGGGGGTCTATGGGTGCTGGGGTGTCTATGGGTGCTGGTGGGTCTGTGGGTGCTGGGGGTCTATGGGTGCTGGGGTGTCTATGGGTGCTGGTGGGTCTATGGGTGGGGGGGTCTATGGGTGCTGGGGGGTTTATGGGTGGGGGGTCTATGGGTGCAGGGGTGGGTCTATGGGTGCTGGGGGTCTATGGGTGCTGGTGTGTCTATGGGTGCTGGGGGTCTATGGGTGGGGGGTCTATGGGTGCTGGGGAGTCTATGGGTGCTGGGGGTCTATGGGTGGGGGGTCTATGGGTGGGGGGTCTATGGGTGCTGGGGGGTCTATGGGTTGGGGGTCTATGGGTGGGGGGGAGTCTATAGGTGCTGGGGGTCTATGGGTGCTGGGGGTTCTATGGGTGCTGGGGGGGTCAATGGGTGGGGGTCTATGGGTTGGGGGTCTCTGGGTGGGGGGGTCTCTGGGTGCTGGGGGGTTTCTATGGGTGCTGGGGGCGGGGGGGCGGTCTATGGGTGTCTATGGGTGCTGCTGACCCCCCCGTTAATGTGGGGTGTCTGTGCCCCCCCCAGGGCTGCGGCAGCGCCGGGGTGACCCCGTTTCCGGGGAGGGGACCCCAACGTCCCCCCCCCGTGACCCCCACGACCCCCTGAGGTGGTTCGGGGTCCTAGTGCCCCCCAGCCTGAGGAGGGCGCAGGGGAACTTCAGCAGAGGTGAGGGGGGACCCCAAAAATGGGGGGGTCCCCAAAACTGAGGGGGGCCCCAATATGTGTGGAGGGGTCCCCAATACCTGGGGGGTGTCCCAATACTTTGGGGGGGGGTCCCAAAGATCTTGGGGGTCCTGATTATTCAAGGGGGGTCCCCAAATGTTGGGGGGGTCCCCAAAACCTTGGGAGGGTCCCCAAGACTTGGGGGGGGAGGTCCCAAAGATATTGGGGGTCCTTTAAATTCAAGGAGGGGGGCCCCAATACTTTGGGGGGGTCCCAAAGATCTTGGGAGTCCCGGAAATTCAAGGGGGGGTCCCCAAAACTGGGGGGGTCCCCAGAATTTGGGGGGGGTCCCAAAGATCTTGGGGGTCCTGGATATTCAAGGGGGGGGGAGTTCCCCAAAACTGGGGGGGGGTCCCCAAAACCTGGGGGGTCCCCAAAAACTTGGGAGGGTCCCCAAGACTTGGGGGGGGGTCCCAAAGAACTTGGGGGTCCTGGATATTCACGGGGGGGGTGTCCCAAAACTGGGGGGGGGCAATAACTGGGGGGTCCCCAGAATTTGGGGGGGTCCTGGATATTCAAGGGCGGGGTCACCAAAACTTTGGGGGGTTCCCAAAGATCTTGGGGGTCCTGCATATTCAAGGGGGGGGGGGGTCCCCAGAATTTGGGGGGGGGGTCCGAATGATCTTGGGGGTCCTGGAAATTCAAGGGGGGGGTCCCCAAAACTGGGGGGGTCCCCAAAACCGGGGGGTGGGACCCCAAAGTAAAGGGTGGAAAGGGTTAAAGGTTATGACCCTGTGTCACCTCTTAGTGTCTCCGTCCCCCCCCCCGTGACCTCTGACCCCCCCCCGTGACCTCTGACCCCATGACCTCTGCCCCCCCCCAGGGGTGACGGTGGCGGTGGAGCTGGCCGGCCTGCAGGGGGCGCTCACCGCGGCCACCGAGCGGTACCGGCAACTGATGGCAATGAAACGGAAACGAGGGGACAACGGGGACATCGAGACCACAGGGGACATCGAGACCATCGGGGACATTGAGACCGTCGGGGACATTGAGACCGTCGAGGACAATGAGACCACGGGGGACACGGGGAGCTCAGGTGACACTGAGAGCCTTGGGGACATTGAGACTATGGGGGTCATGGGGAACTCGGGTGACAATGACACCCTTGGGGACATTGAGACCCTTGGGGACATCGAGACCATGAGGGACATGGGGAGCTCAGGTGACAGCAGGACCCACAGGGACATTGAGACCATGGAGGGACATGGGGACAGTTGGGGACATTGAGACCCTTGGGGACATTGAGACCATGGGGGACACGGGGACTCTTGGGGACATTGAGACCTTTGGGGACATTGAGACCATTGGGGACATCGAGACCGTCAGGGACAATGAGACCACGGGGGACATTGAGACCATCGGGGACATCGAGACCGTCGAGGACAATGAGACCACGGGGGACACGGGGAGCTCAGGTGACACTGAGAGCCTTGGGGACATTGAGACTATGGGGGTCATGGGGAACTCGGGTGACAATGACACCCTTGGGGACATTGAGACCCTTGGGGACATCGAGACCATGGGGGACATTGAGACCATGGGGGACATGGGGACAGGTGGGGACACTGAGACCCTTGGGGACACTGAGACCATCGGGGACATTGAGACCGTCAGGGACAATGAGACCACGGGGGACATGGGGAGCTCAGGTGACACTGAGACCCTTGGGGACATTGAGACTATGGGGGACATTGAGACCCTTGGGGACATCGAGACCATGGGGGACATGGGGGCCTCAGGTGACAGCAGGACCCACAGGGACACTGAGACCATGGAGGGACATGGGGACAGTTGGGGACATGGGGACCTCAGGTGACACCAGGACCCTTGGGGACATTGAGACCATGGGGGACACGGGGAGCTCAGGTGACACTGAGACCCTTGGGGACATTGAGACCATGGGGGACACAGGGACCCTTGGGGACATTGAGAGCCTTGGGGACATTGAGACTATGGGGGTCATGGGGAGCTCGGGTGACAATGACACCCTTGGGGACATTGAGACCCTTGGGGACATCAAGACCATAGGGGACATTGAGACTGGGGGGGACATGGGGACCCTTGGGGACATCGAGACCACGGGCGACATGGGGACCTCAGGTGACAGCAGGACCCTTGGGGACATTGAGACCATGGGGGTCATGGGGACCTCAGGTGACACCAGGACCCATGGGGACATTTTGAGACTGGGGGACATGGGGACCCTTTGGGGACACTGAGACCATGGGGGACACTGGGACCCTTGGGGACATTGAGACCCTTGGGGACATCGAGACCTTGGGGGACATGGGGACTCTTGGGTGACACCAGGACCCTTGGGGACATTGAGACCCTTGGGGACATTGAGACCATGGGGGACATGGGGACTCTTGGGGACATCGAGACCTTGGGGGACATGGGGACTCTTGGGTGACACCAGGACCCTTGGGGACATTGAGACCATGGGGGACATCGAGACCTTGGGGGACACGGGGACTCTTGGGTGACACCAGGACCCTTGGGGACATGGGGGCCACCAGGTGACAATGAGACCCTTGGGGACACGGGGACCCGAGGTGCCACCAGGACCCTTGGGGACCCCCCGTACCCCTGACCCCCAGGTGACACCCGCGGGTGACAACGTGGGGACCCACGGGGACCTGCCCGGAGGTGACGGCGACGTCCCCAACCTGTGACGGTGCCACCGTGTCCCCTCCAATAAACAAGTGTCACCAAGTGTCACCAAGTGTCACCTCCTCACCCATATGGGGTCACTTTATGGCACCGATGCCACCTGGCGGCCATATTGAGGTCACCAATGTCACCTGGCAGCCATCTTGAGGTCCCTTTGATGGCACCGATGTCACCTGGCGGCCATATTGAGGTCACCAATGTCACCTGGCAGCCATCTTGGGGTCACTTTGATGTCACCAATGTCACCTGGCAGCCATCTTGGGATCATTTTGATGTCACCAGTGTCACCCGGTGGCCATCTTGGAGTCACCAATGTCACCTGGCAGCCATCTTGGGGTCACTTTGATGTCACCAGTGTCACCAGGCGGCCATCTTGGGGTCACCAATGTCACCAGGCGGCCATCTTGGGGTCACTTTATGGCACCGATGTCACCTGGCGGCCATCTTGATGTCACCAATGTCACCAGGCGGCCATCTTGGGGTCACTTTGATGTCACCAGTGTCACCAGGCGGCCATCTTGGGATCATTTTGATGTCACCAGTGTCACTAGGCGGCCATCTTGGGGTCACCAATGTCACCTGGCGGCCATCTTGGGGTCACTTTGATGTCACCAGTGTCACCAGGCGGCCATCTTGGGGTCACCAATGTCACCAGGCGGCCATCTTGGGGTCCCTTTGATGTCACCGATGTCACCTGGCGGCCATCTTGGGGTCACCAATGTCACCAGGCGGCCATCTTGGGGTCACTTTGATGTCACCGATGTCACCTGGCGGCCATATTGTGGTCACCAATGTCACCTGGCGGCCATCTTGGGGTCCCTTTGATGTCACCAATGGCACCTGGCAGCCATCTTGGGATCATTTTGATGTCACCAATGTCACCAGGCGGCCATCTTGGGGTCACTTTGATGTCACCAATGTCACCTGGCAGCCATCTTGGGATCATTTTGATGTCACCAGTGTCACCCGGTGGCCATCTTGGGGTCACCAATGTCACCAGGCGGCCATCTTGGGATCATTTTGATGGCACCAGTGTCACCTGGCGGCCATATTGAGGTCACCAATGTCACCAGGTGGCCATCTTGGGGTCACTTTGATGTCACCGATGTCACCTGGTGGCCATATTGAGGTCACCAATGTCACCAGGTGGCCATCTTGGGGTCACTTTGATGTCACCGATGTCACCTGGTGGCCATATTGAGGTCACCAATGTCACCAGGCGGCCATCTTGGGGTCACTTTGATGTCACCAATGTCACCTGGCAGCCATCTTGGGATCATTTTGATGTCACCAGTGTCACCCGGTGGCCATCTTGGGGTCACCAATGTCACCTGGCGGCCATCTTGGGATCATTTTGATGTCACCAATGTCACCTGGCGGCCATATTGATGTCACCAATGTCACCAGGTGGCCATCTTGGGGTCACTTTGATGTCACCGATGTCACCTGGCGGCCATATTGAGGTCACCAATGTCACCAGGCGGCCATCTTGGGGTCACTTTGATGTCACCAGTGTCACCAGGCGGCCATCTTGGGATCATTTTGATGTCACCAGTGTCACCCGGTGGCCATCTTGGGGTCACCAATGTCACCAGGCGGCCATCTTGGGATCATTTTGATGTCACCGATGTCACCTGGCGGCCATATTGAGGTCACCAATGTCACCAGGCGGCCATCTTGGGGTCACTTTGATGTCACCAATGTCACCTGGCAGCCATCTTGGGATCATTTTGATGTCACCAGTGTCACCCGGTGGCCATCTTGGGGTCACCAATGTCACCTGGTGGCCATCTTGGGGTCACTTTGATGTCACCGATGTCACCTGGTGGCCATATTGAGGTCACCAATGTCACCTGGCGGCCATCTTGGGGTCACTTTGATGTCACCAGTGTCACCAGGCGGCCATCTTGGGATCATTTTGATGTCACCAGTGTCACCTGGCGGCCATCTTGGGGTCACCAATGTCACCTGGCGGCTATCTTGGGGTCACCAGGTGGCCTTCTTGGGGTCACCAATGTCACCAGGCGGCCATCTTGGGGTCCCTTTGATGTCACCAGTGTCACCTGGTGGCCATATTGGGTCACCCGGCAGCCATCTTGGGGTCCCTTTGATGTCACCGATGTCACCTGGCGGCCATCTTGGGGTCACCAATGTCACCAGGCGGCCATCTTGGGATCATTTTGATGTCACCAGTGTCACTAGGCGGCCATCTTGGGGTCACCAATGTCACCAGGCGGCCATCTTGGGATCATTTTGATGTCACCAGTGTCACCCGGTGGCCATCTTGGGGTCACCAATGTCACCCGGCGGCCATCTTGGGATCATTTTGATGTCACCAATGTCACCTGGTGGCCATCTTGGGGTCACCAATGTCACCGGGTGGCCATCTTGGCGTCCCTTTGATGTCACCAGTGTCACCTGGCGGCCATCTTGGGGTCACTGACATCACCAGGCGGCCATCTTGGGGTCACCCGGCAGCCATATTGAGGTCACCAATGTCACCAGGTGGCCATCTTGGGTCACCAGGCGGCCATCTTGGGGTCACTCGGTGGCCATCTTGGGGTCACCCACACCACCCGGCGGCCATCTTGCACCACGCCCCTTCGCCATCCCCCACCCCCCCCCTTGATGTCACTTCCTCCCCACCCCCCCAACAAGCTCCTCCCCCTTTTGCCAACGTCTATTTTTATTGGGCAGGTCCCCGGCCCCGCCCTCCCCCCCACCCCCTCCTCAAGCCCCGCCCCCTCCCATCTTGGGTTGGGGGGGGGTGTGTGTGGGCAGGGCCAAGACACAACAACAACTAAAGGGCAACCAATAGGGTTGGGGGGCGAACTCGGGGGCGGGGTCTGGCGGAGGGGGCGTGGTCAGGGGCGGTGGGCGGGGTCAGCGGATGGAGTAGCGCACGTAGGGAACCTCCACGTCGTTGTCGGTGTCGTCGTTGCAGCAGAGCTCGAAGACCAGCGCCCGCACGTGGCGGCCCAGCTTCTTCTTGGAGACGCGCGCCACGATCTCCGTCATCCTGGGGACACGGGGGGCTCAGGGGACAGCGGGACTCTTGGGGACATTGAGACCCTTGGGGACGTTGGGACTATGGGGGGCATTGAGACTATGGGGGACGTTGAGACTATGGGGGACATGGGGGTCCACAGGGACACTGAGACCATGGGGGTCACAGGGAGCTCAGGTGACATTGAGACCCTTGGGGACATCGAGACTATGGGGGGACATGGGGAGCGCAGGTGACAATAAGACCCTTGGGGACATTGAGACTATGGGGGACATTGAGACTATGGGGGGACATTGAGACTATGGGGGGACATGGGGAGCTCAGGTGACAATGAGACCCTTGGGGACGTTGAGACCATGGGGGACATTGAGACCATGGGGGACATGGGGACCCTTGGGGACATTGAGACCCTTGGGGACAAGGGGGACACTGAGACCCTTGGGGACTTTGAGACTATGGGGGACACAGGGAGCTCGGGTGACATCAGGACTCTTGGGGACATTGAGACCCTTGGGGACATTGAGACTATGGGGGACATTGAAACTATGGGGGACATTGAGACTATGGGGGTCATGGGGAGCTCAGGTGACAATGAGACCCTTGGGGACGTTGAGACCATGGGGGTCATGGGGACCCAGAGGGACATTGAGACCCTTGGGGACAAGGGGGACACTGAGACCCTTGGGGACTTTGAGACTATGGGGGACACGGGGAGCTCGGGTGACATCAGGACTCTTGGGGACATTGAGACCCTTGGGGACTTTGAGACTATGGGGGACATGGGGAGCTCAGGTGACATCAGGACTCTTGGGGACATTGAGACCCTTGGGGACATTGAGACTATGGGGGACATTGAGACTATGGGGGTCATGGGGAGCTCAGGTGACAATGACACCCTTGGGGACATTGAGACTATGGGGGTCATGGGGAGCTCGGGTGACAATGAGACTATGGGGGACATTGAGACTATGGGGGTCATGGGGAGCTCGGGTGACAATGAGACCCTTGGGGACATCGAGACTATGGGGGGACATGGGGAGCGCAGGTGACAATAAGACCCTTGGGGACATTGAGACTATGGGGGACATTGAAACTATGGGGGACATTGAGACTATGGGGGTCATGGGGAGCTCAGGTGACAATGAGACCCTTGGGGACGTTGAGACCATGGGGGTCATGGGGACCCTGGATGACAATGAGACCCTTGGGGACATTGAGACGATGAGGGTCATGGGGACCCTTGGGGACATTGAGACCCTTGGAGACAAGGGGGACACTGAGACCCTTGGGGACATTGAGACTATGGGGGTCATGGGGAGCTCGGGTGACAATGAGACCCTTGGGGACATTGAGACTTTGGGGGACATGGGGAGCTCAGGTGACAATAAGACCCTTGGGGACATTGAGACTATGGGGGACATTGAAACTATGGGAGTCATGGGGAGCTCGGGTGACAATGACACCCTTGGGGACATTGAGACCATGGGGGACATTGAGACTATGGGGGACATGGGGAGCTCAGGTGACAATGAGACCCTTGGGGACGTTGAGACGATGAGGGTCATGGGGACCCTTGGGGACATTGAGACCCTTGGAGACAAGGGGGACACTGAGACCCTTGGGGACGTTGAGACTATGGGGGACACAGGGAGCTCGGGTGACATCAGGACTCTTGGGGACATTGAGACCCTTGGGGACATTGAGACTATGGGGGACATTGAGATTATGGGGGACATGGGGAGCTCGGGTGACATTGAGACTATGGGGGTCATGGGGAGCTCGGGTGACAATGAGACCCTTGGGGACATCGAGACTATGGGGGGACATGGGGAGCGCAGGTGACAATAAGACCCTTGGGGACATTGAGACTATGGGGGACATTGAAACTATGGGGGACATTGAGACTATGGGGGACATGGGGAGCTCAGGTGACAATGAGACCCTTGGGGACGTTGAGACCATGGGGGTCATGGGGACCCTTGGGGACATTGAGACCCTTGGGGACAAGGGGGACACTGAGACCCTTGGGGACTTTGAGACTATGGGGGACACAGGGAGCTCGGGTGACATCAGGACTCTTGGGGACATTGAGACCCTTGGGGACATTGAGACCATGGGGGACATTGAGATTATGGGGGACATGGGGAGCTCGGGTGACAATGAGACTATGGGGGACATTGAGACTATGGGGGTCATGGGGAGCTCGGGTGACAATGACACCCTTGGGGACATTGAGACCATGGGGGACATTGAGACTATGGGGGTCATGGGGAGCTCGGGTGACAATGAGACCCTTGGGGACATCGAGACTATGAGGGGACATGGGGAGCTCAGGTGACAATAAGACCCTTGGGGACATTGAGACTATGGGGGACATTGAAACTATGGGAGTCATGGGGAGCTCGGGTGACAATGACACCCTTGGGGACACTGAGACCATGGGGGACATTGAGACTATGGGGGACATGGGGAGCTCGGGTGACAATGAGACCCTTGGGGACATTGAGACCATGGGGGTCATGGGGACCCAGAGGGACGTTGAGACCCTTGGGGACGTTGAGACCATGGGGGTCATGGGGACCCACAGGGACACTGAGACCCTTGGGGACTTTGAGACTATGGGGGACACAGGGAGCTCAGGTGACATCAGGACTCTTGGGGACATTGAGACCCTTGGGGACATTGAGACCATGGGGGACATTGAGATTATGGGGGACATGGGGAGCTCGGGTGACAATGAGACTATGGGGGACATTGAGACTATGGGGGTCATGGGGAGCTCGGGTGACAATGACACCCTTGGGGACATTGAGACCATGGGGGACATTGAGACTATGGGGGACATGGGGAGCTCAGGTGACAATGAGACCCTTGGGGACGTTGAGACCATGGGGGACATGGGGACCCAGAGGGACATTGAGACCCTTGGAGACAAGGGGGACACTGAGACCCTTGGGGACTTTGAGACTATGGGGGACACAGGGAGCTTGGGTGACATCAGGACTCTTGGGGACATTGAGACCCTTGGGGACATTGAGACTATGGGGGTCATTGAGACCATGGGGGACATGGGGAACTCGGGTGACAATGAGACCCTTGGGGACATTGAGACTTTGGGGGACATGGGGAGCTCGGGTGACAATGAGACCCTTGGGGACATTGAGACCCTTGGGGACGTTGAGACCATGGGGGACATGGGGACCCACAGGGACATTGAGACCCTTGGGACTTTGAGACTATGGGGGACACGGGGAGCTCAGGTGACACCAGGATCCTTGGGGACATTAAGACCATGGGGGACACTGGGACTTGGGTGACATCAGGACCCTTGGGGACACTGAGACTGAGGGGGACATGGAGACTCACAGGGACATCAAGACCCCTGGGGACATGGGGGACACTGGGACCTCAGGTGACACCGAGACCCTTGGGGACATTAAGACCATGGGGGACATGGGGCACACTGAGACTCTTGGGGACATTGAGACCATGGGGGACACGGGGAGCTCAGGTGACAATGAGACTCTTGGGGACATTGAGACCATGGGGGACATTGAGACACTGGGGGGTCATGGGGAGCTCAGGTGACAATGAGACCCTTGGGGACATTGAGACCTATAGGGGACACGGAGCCCCCGGGTGACACCAGGACCCTTGGTGGGGACACCGAGACCTGGGGCCAGTTCCCAAGTGCCACCAGGTGTCACCCGGGGGTGTCACCAGCCATGGGGACACGGGTGACATCAGCCCATGGCGACCTCAACCATGGGATTGTCCCCCTATGGTGACACCCAACCCCCACCCATAGGACCCCAAACCCCACCCATGGGTGCCCCTGACGCCATGTCCCCTTTGGACCCCCGGGACGTGTCCCCCACCCCAAACCCCACCTGTCCCCACCATGGGACCCCAAACCCCAACCCGTGGGATGTGTCCCCCACCCATTGGTCCCCCCCACCCATGGGTGCCCCCCCCCCCGCCACCCATGGGTGCCCTACGGTTGGTCGTGGCGCTCGCGCAGCTTGGCCGGCGGCATGAAGAACGAGTAGAGCATGGAGACGCCCTGGGACAGCATGGTGATCTCCAGGCGGTGCTCCTTCTGTGGGGACAGGGGGACACGGGGACGTGGGGTGGGGTCTCCAGCACCCAAGGGTGCCCCACGGGGACCCACAGCGCCCCACGGCCAAGGGGGCGCCAGATACGGTGGTGGCCACATCTCCCCCCACTTCCCATTGAGGTGTCTCCATGGGGGATATGGGGACACTGGGTGGGACATGGGGATGTGGGGTGGGGTCTCCAGCACCCAAGGGTGCCCCACGGTGACCCACACTGCCCCACAGCAAAGGGGGCGTCAACCATGGTGGTGGCCACATCTCCCCCTGCTTCCCCTTGAGGTGTCCCCTCTGGACTTGGGGACATCACCTGGAGACATGGGGACGTGGGGTGGGGTCTCCAGCACCCAAGGGTGCCCCATGGGGACCCACAGCGCCCCACGGCCAAGGGGGCGCCAGATACGGTAGTGGCCACATCTCCCCACCTTCCCCTTGAGGTGTCTCCCCTTGACTTGGGGACCTTCATGGTGCCCAGGAGGTGACACCATGTGGGTCCCCCAGCCCCCCAAGCGCCGTCCCAGTCCCCCCCAGTGGCTCCCAGTACCTTGAAGTAGGCGAGGAACTGGCGCAGCGTCATCTCCTGCCCGTCGGGCTGCAGCCCCTGCACCTCGAACCGGTCCCACAGCGTCCACTCCACGTCGTAGTACTGGGGGGACAACGGGGGGAGATGTGGGGCAGCCCCACGGCGGGGACGCCCGTCAGGCCCCAACCCAACTCAACTCAACCCAACTCAACCAACCGAACTCAACCAACCCAACCCAACCCAACTCAACCCAACCCAACCCAACTCAACCAACCCAACCCAACCCAACCCAACCCAACCCAACCCAACTCAACCCAACCCAACTCAACCCAACCCAACTCAACCCAACCCAACCCAACCCAACTCAACCCAACCCAACTCAACCCAACCCAACCCAACCCAACTCAACCCAACTCAACCCAACCCAACTCAACCCAACCCAACTCAACCCAACCCAACTCAACCCAACCCAACTCAACCCAACCCAACTCAACCCAACTCAACCCAACCCAACTCAACCCAACCCAACTCAACCCAACTCAACCCAACCCAACCCAACTCAACTCAACCCAACTCAACCCAACCCAACTCAACCCAACCCAACTCAACCCAACCCAACTCAACCCAACCCAACTCAACCCAACTCAACCCAACCCAACTCAACCCAACCCAACCCAACCCAACTCAACCCAACTCAACCCAACCCAACTCAACTCAACCCAACCCAACCCAACCCAACCCAACCCAACCCAACCCAACCCAACTCAACCCAACCCAACTCAACCCAACTCAACCCAACCCAACTCAACCCAACCCAACCCAACTCAACCCAACCCAACCCAACTCAACCCAACCCAACCCAACTCAACCCAACCCAACCCAACTCAACCCAACTCAACCCAACTCAACCCAACCCAACCCAACTCAACCCAACTCAACCCAACTCAACCCAACCCAACTCAACCAACCCAACCCAACTCAACCCAACTCAACCAACCCAACCCAACTCAACCCAACCCAACTCAACCCAACCCAACCCAACTCAACCCAACTCAACCCAACCCAACTCAACCCAACTCAACCCAACCCAACTCAACCCAACTCAACCCAACCCAACTCAACCCAACTCAACCCAACCCAACCCAACTCAACCCAACGCAACCCAACTCAACCCAACCCAACTCAACCCAACTCAACCCAACCCAACTCAACCCAACTCAACCCAACCCAACTCAACCCAACCCAACTCAACCCAACCCAACTCAACCCAACCCAACTCAACCCAACTCAACTCAACCCAACGCAACCCAACCCAACTCAACCCAACCCAACTCAACCCAACCCAACTCAACCCAACCCAACCCAACCCAACTCAACCCAACCCAACTCAACCCCAAGTCAACCCAAGTCAACCCAAGACCTTAACTCAATCCCAACTCAACCCAACCCAAGACCCCAACTCAACCCCAACTTAACCCAACCCAACTCAACCCAGTCACAAGACCTCAACTCAACCCAACCAACTCAACCAACTCAACCCAACCCAAGACCTCAACTCAATCCAAGACCCCAACTCAACCCAAGACCCCAACTCAACCCAACATCTACCAAACCCAAGACCTCAACTCAACCCAACTCAACCCAACCCAACTCAACCCAACTCAACCCAACCCAACTCAACCCAAGACCCCAACTCAACCTCAAGTCAACCCAAGTCAACCCAAGACCTCAACTCAATCCCAACTCAACCAAGACCCCAACTCAACCCCAACTTAACCCAACCCAACTCAACCCAGTCACAAGACCTCAACTCAACCCAACCAACTCAACCAACTCAACCCAACCCAAGACCTCAACTCAATCCAAGACCCCAACTCAACCCAAGTCAACCCCAACCCAACCCAACTCAACCCAACCCAACCCAACTGAAGCCAAAGACCTCAACTCAACCCCACCCAACACCTCAGCTCAATCCCAACCCAACCCAAGACTTCAGCTCATCCTCAACTCAACCAAACTCAAGCCAGCTCAAGATCTCAACTCAACCCAAGACGCCAACTCAACCCGTCAACCCAACATCTACCAAACCCAAGATCTCAACTCAACCCAACCAACTCAACTCAAACCCAACTCAACCCAGCTCAACCCAACTCAACCCAGCTCAACCCAGCTCAACCCAACTCAACCCAGCTCAACCCAGCTCAACCCAGCTCAACCCAGCTCAAGCCAACCCAAGACCTCAACTCAACCCAACTCAACCCAATCCAACCCAAGACCTCAACTCAACCCAACCCAACCCAACTCAACCCAACCCAACTCAACCCAACCCAACTCAACCCAACCCAACCCAAGACCTCAACTCAACCCAACCCAACTCAACCCAACCCAACTCAACCCAACCCAACTCAACCCAACCCAACTCAACCCAAGACCCCAACTCAACCTCAAGTCAACCCAAGTCAACCCAAGACCTTAACTCAATCCCAACTCACCCCAAGACCCCAACTCAACCCCAACTTAACCCAACCCAACTCAACCCAGTCACAAGACCTCAACTCAACCCAACTCAACTCAACCAACTCAACCCAACCCAAGACCTCAACTCAACCCAAGACCCCAACTCAACCCAACCCAAGACCTCAACCCAACCCAACTCAACACCTCAACTCTACCCAACTCAACTCAACCAATTCAACCCAACCCAAGACCTCAACTCAATCCAAGACCCCAACTCACCCCCAACTCAACCCAACCAACTCAACTCAAACCCAACTCAACCCGCTCAACCCGGCTCAACCCAACCAACTCAACCCAACTCAACCCAACCCAAGACCTCAACTCAATCCCAACCCAAGACCTCAACTCAACCCCAACTCAACCCAACCCAAGACCTCAACTCAACCCAAGTCAACCCAAGACCTCAACTCAACCCAACCCAACTCAACCCAACCCAAGACCTCAACCCAACCCAACCCACCTCAACCCAACCCAACCCAAGACCTCAACTCAACCCAACCCAACCCACCTCAACCCAACCCAACCCAAGACCTCAACTCAACCCAACCCAACACCTTGACCGAACCCAACACCTCAACTCAACCCAACTCAACCCAACCCAACTCAACCCAACCCAACTCAACCCAACTCAAGCCAACCCCAACTCATCCCCAACTCAACCCAAACCCAACCCAACCCAAGACCTCAACTCAACCCAACTCAACTCAACCCAACCCAAGACCCCAAGTCAACCCCACCTCAACCCAACCCAACCCAACCCAAGACCTCAACTCAACCCACCCCACCCAAGACCCCCACCCCTCCCAGGGGGCCCCTCGGGCGCCCCCCACCTTGTTGCGGGGGCAGGCGAGGGGCTCGGAGCAGGCGACGAAGGGCAGCGCCAGGTTGAGGAAGGAGTTGCGGTAGGAGCTGAGGCGCCGGTGGCCCTGGACCAGCTTGTAGAGCTCCAGGCAGGCCAGTCCCACCACGGCGCCCGTGGTGGTGGCGATGGCCGGGATGATCTTCCCCGCGATCAGCTTGCTCTGCGCGGATACAACGTATAGACGTCAGACGTATAGAACGTGGAGATAGAAGATCCTTGTTTGGTCCCTCCCGGATGCCTGGGTCCCTTTTTAGGGCTTTTCCCGGATGCCTGGGTCCCTCTTTAGGGCTTTTCCCGGACGCCTGGGTCCCTTGTTTGGTCCCTCCCGGACGCCTGGGTCCCTTTTTAGGGCTTTTCCCATAGCACCCATAGGACCCCCCTAGCACCCATGGGTGCCCCATAGCACCCATAGGACCCCATCACCCATGGGTGCCACACAGCACCCCTTAAGCACCTATGGGTGTCCCATAGCACCCATAGGACCCCCCCAGCACACATAGGTGCCCCATAGCACCCATAGGACTCCCTCAGCACCCACGGGTGCCCCATAGCACCCATAGGCCCCCCCAGCACCCATGGGTGCCCCACATCACCCCGTCACCCATGGGTGCCCCATAGCACCCCATCAGCACACAGGGGTGCCCCATAGCACCCCCTAAACACCTATGGGTGTCCATAGCACCCACAGGACCCCCCCAGCACCCATGGGTGCCCCATAGCACCCCTTAAGCACCTATGGGTGTCTCATAGCACCCACAGGACCCCCCCAGCACCCATGGGTGCCCCAGCACCCACCTTGTGCCGGTCGGCGGGCGGGATGTCGTAGTTCTCGGCGCGCAGGTTGGAGGCGGCGACGATGAAATCCATGTGGAAATTGGTGTCGTCATCCTGCGGGGGCACCCAAAGGTGGGCGGGGGCACCCACGGGTGCTGGGGTGGCACCCATGGGTGCTGGGGGGCAGCACCCACCTTCTCGAAGTCGATGGGGAACATGCGGAAACCGGGGAGCTCGTCGGGGCTGGGAAGGGACGCGCGGAGCTCCTCCAGCCGCCCGTCGTCTGCGGGCACCCATGGGACCCCTCAGCACCCATGGGTGCCCCATAGCACCCATAGAGCCCACAATGTCCCCATAGAACTCATGAGACCCATAGAACCCCCAGAACACCCATGGGACCAATAGAACCCCCACAGTACCCATGAGACCCCCTCAGCACCCATGGGACCCCTCAGCACCCATGGGTGCCCCATAGCACCCATAGAGCCCACAATGTCCCCATAGAACTCATGAGACCCATAGAACCCCCCAGAGCACCCATGGGACAAATAGAACCCCCACAGTACCCATGAGACCCCCTCAGCACCCATGGGACCCCTCAGCACCCATGGGTGCCCCATAGCACCCATAGAGCCCACAATGTCCCCATAGAACTCATGAGACCCATAGAACCCCCAGAACACCCATGGGACCCCCACAGTAACCACGAGACCCCTCAGCACCCATGGGTGCCCCATAGAAGCCAGAGCACCCCTAGAACCCATGGGACCCCTCAGCACCCATGGGACCCCTCAGCACCCATGGGTGCCCCATAGCACCCATAGAACCCACAATGTAGAACTCATGAGACCCATAGAACCCCCAGAGCACCCATGGGACCAATAGAACCCCCACAGTACCCATGAGACCCCCTCAGCAGCCATAGGACCCCTCAGCACCCATGGGTGCCCCATAGCACCCATAGAGCCCACAATGTCCCCATAGAACTCATGAGACCCATAGAACTCCCAGAGCACCCATGGGACCCCCACAGTAACCACGAGACCCCTCAGCACCCATGCGTGCCCCATAGAAGCCAGAGCACCCCTAGAACCCATGGGACCCCTCAGCACCCATGGGTGCCCCATAGAACCCATAATGTCCCCACAGAACTCATGAGACCCATAGAACACCCATAGCACCCATGGGACCCCACCCATGCTCCTCCAGCCGCCCGTCGTCTGCAGGCACCCATGGGACCCCTCAGCACCCATGGGTGCCCCATAGCACCCATAGAGCCCACAATGTCCCCATAGAACTCATGAGACCCATAGAACCCCCAGAACACCCATGGGACCAATAGAACCCCACAGTACCCATGAGACCCCCTCAGCACCCATGGGACCCCTCAGCACCCATGGGTGCCCCATAGCACCCATAGAGCCCACAATGTCCCCATAGAACTCATGAGACCCATAGAACCCCCAGAACACCCATGGGACCAACAGAACCCCCACAGTACCCATGAGACCCCCTCAGCACCCATAGGACCCCTCAGCACCCATGGGTGCCCCATAGCACCCATAGAGCCCACAATGTCCCCATAGAACTCATGAGACCCATAGAACTCCCAGAGCACCCATGGGACCCCCACAGTAACCACGAGACCCCTCAGCACCCATGGGTGCCCCATAGAAGCCAGAGCACCCCTAGAACCCATGGGACCCCTCAGCACCCATGGGTGCCCCATAGCACCCATAATGTCCCCACAGAACTCATGAGACCCACAGAACCCCCAGAGCACCCATGGGACACTCATAGCACCCCCAAAACCTGCCCTTTAGCACCCATACCACCCCCCTGTAGCATCCATAGGACCCCCGTAGCACCCATGGGACTCACAGGACCTGATAGAACCCTCCATAGCACCCATGGGACCCCATAGCACCCATGGGTGCCCCGGAACACCCATGGGACCCCCAGCACCCATGAGACACCCCATTGCATCAATAAGACCTCATAGCACCCATATGTGACCTATAGCACCCCATGGCACCCGGAGAAAACCTCATAGCACCCAAGGGACCCTCAGCACCCATGGGTTCCCCATAGCAACCATGGGACCCCCAGCATCTATAGAACACCCCATAGCACCCATGGGACACCCCGTACCACCCATAGGACCCCCAATACCACCCATACCACCCCCAGTACCACCTATAGGACGCCCAGTACCCCCCCATACCACCCCCAGTAGCACCCATAGGACCCCCAGTACCACCCATAAGACCCCCAGTACCACCCATAGCACCCCCATATCACCCATAGCACCCCCCGCACCACCCATAGGACCCCCAGTACCACCCATAGGACCCCCCATAGCACCCCCTGTAGCACCCATGACCCCCATACCACCCATAGCACCCCCAGTACCACCCATAGCACCCCCAGTACC
>NW_028115789.1:0-36000 GCF_964273445.1 Streptopelia decaocto | reverse complement strand
CACCCATAGGACCCCCATACCACCCATAGGACCCCCAGTACCACCCATAGCACCTCCCATAGCACCCATAGGACCCTCCATACCACCCATGGGACCACCCATACCACCCATGGGACCACCCATACCACCCACAGGACCCCCAGTACCACCCACAGGACCCCCCATAGCACCCCCCGTACCACCCATAGGACTCCCAGTACCACCCATAGGACCCCCAGTAGCATCCATAGGACCCCCCATAGCACCCCCAGTACCACCCATAGCACCCTCAGTACAACCCATAGGACTCCCCATACCACCCATAGGACCCCCATAAGACTCCCCATACCACCCATAGGACCCTCAGTACCACCCATAGCACCCCCAGTACCACCCATGGGACCCCCATAAGACTCCCCATACCACCCATAGGACCCCCCATACCACCCATAGCACCCCCAGTACCCCCCCATACCACCCCCTGTACCACCCATAGGACCCCCCATAGGACTCCCCATACCACCCATAGGACCCCCATACCACCGCCTGTACCACCCATAGCACCCCCACTACCACCCACAGCACCCCCATACCACCCATAGCACGCCCCATAGCACCCATAGGACCCCCAATACCACCCATAGGACCCCCCATAGCACCCCCAGTACCACCCATAGGACCCCCCGTACCACCCATAGGACCCCCAGTACCACCCCCTGTAGCACCCATGACCCCCATACCACCCATAGCACCCCCCATAGCACCCATAGGACCCCCAGTACCACCCATAGCACCCCCCGTACCACCCATAGGACCCCCAGTACCACCCCCTGTAGCACCCATGACCCCCATACCACCCATAGCACCCCCCATAGCACCCATAGGACCCCGTACCACCCATAGCACCCCCCATACCACCCCCCATAGCACCCATACCACCACCAGTACCACCCATACCACACCCCATAGCACCCATGGGACCCCCCGTACCACCCATAGCACCCATACCACCCCTGTAGCACCCATAGCACCCCCCATATCATACCCCATACCACCCATAGCACCCCCAGTACCCCCCATAGCACCCCCACTACCCCCCATACCACCCCCCATACCATCTGTAGGACCCCCAGTACCACCCATAGGACCCCCAGTACCCCCCATAGGATGCCCCATAGCACCCATAGGACCCCTGGGCGCTCACCCATGGCGGGGGCGGCGCTCTGCAGCTCCTGGTCGGTGACGTGGATGCGCACCCCGGCCTTGGGGACGAAGGGGGGGACGCGCACCCGGCGCGCCAGCTCGGCCACGGCCGCGCGGTCGCGGGACCCCGGCAGCCCGTAGCTCTGCGCCAGCAGGTTGGCGGCCGCCACCACGTAGTCCAGGTGCAGGGCCTGCAGGGGGCGCCAAGGGGGCGGGGGAGGGGCGCCCGTGGGTGGGGGGGGCACCCATGGGGGTCCTGGGGTCATATGTGGGTATCTTGGGGTTGTATTGGGGGGTTATAGGGGGAGGAACGTGGAGGAAATGGGGTGGGAGAAGGTTGAGGAACATCATCCCATGGCCATGGGGTGGTGGGAATGAAGGTGCTATGGGCACCCAAGGGTGCTGGGGGACATATATGGGTGTCTGGGCTCATATATGGGTGGGGGGAGGTCATATATGGGTGTCCTGGGGTCATATATGGGGGTTATAGGGGGAGGAACGTGGAGGAAACGGGGTGGGAGAAGGTTGAGGAACATCATCCCATGGCCATGGGGTGGTGGGAACAAGGGTGTTATGGGGCACATATGGGTGTTATGGGCACCCAAGGGTGTCCTGGGGTCATATATGGGTGTCCTGGGGTCGTATGTGGGGGTTAGAGGGGGAGGAACGTGGGAGAAGGTTGAGGAACATCAGCCCATAGTCATGGGGTGGTGGGAACAAGGGTGTTATGGGGCAGATATGGATGTTATGGGGCACCCATGGGTGGTGGGAGGTACCTATGGGTGTCCTGGGGTCGTATGTTGGGGTTATAGGGGGAGGAACGTGGAGGAAACGTGGTGGGAGAAGGTTGAGGAACATCATCTATGGTCATGGGGTGGTGGGAAACAAGGGTGTTATGGGGCACCCATGGGTGGGGGGAGGTACCTATGGGTGTCCTGGGGTCATATATGGGGGTTATAGGGGGAGGAACGTGGAGGAGAGGGGGTGGGAGAAGGTTGAGGAACATCATCCCATGGTCATGGGGTGGTGGGAACAAGGGTGTTATGGGGCAGATATGGATGTTATGGGGCACCCATGGGTGGGGGGAGGTACCTATGGGTGTCCTGGGGTCATATATGGGGGTTATAGGGGGAGGAACGTGGAGGAAACGGGGTGGGAGAAGGTTGAGGAACATCATCCTATGGTCATGGGGTGGTGGGAAACAAGGGTGTTATGGGGCACCCATGGGTGGGGGGAGGTACCTATGGGTGTCCTGGGGTCATATATGGGGGTTATAGGGGGAGGAACGTGGAGGAAACGGGGTGGGAGAAGGTTGAGGAACATCATCCTATGGTCATGGGGTGGTGGGAATGAAGGTGTTATGGGCACCCAAGGGTCATGGGGGCACCCAAGGGTGGGGGGAGGTACCTATGGGTGTCCTGGGGTCATATATGGGGGTTATAGGGGGAGGAACGTGGAGCAAAGGGGGTGGGAGAAGGTTGAGGAACATCATCCTATGGTCTTGGGGTGGTGGGAAACAAGGGTGTTATGGGGCACATATGAGAGTTATGGGGCACCCATGGGTGGGGGGAGGTACCTATGGGTGTCCTGGGGTCGTATGTGGGGGTTATAGGGGGAGGAACGTGGAGGAAACGGGGTGGGAGAAGGTTGAGGAACATCAGCCCATGGTCATGGGGCGGTGGGAATGAAGGTGTTATGGGGCACATATGGGTGTTATGGGGCACCCATGGGTGGGGGGAGGTACCTATGGGTGTCCTGGGGTCGTATGTGGGGGTTATAGGGGGAGGAACGTGGAGGAAACGGGGTGGGAGAAGGTTGAGGAACATCATCCTATGGTCATGGGGTGGTGGGAAACAAGGGTGTTATGGGGCACCCATGGGTGGGGGGAGGTACCTATGGGTGTCCTGGGGTCATATATGGGTGTCCTGGGGTCGTATGTGGGGGTTATAGGGGGAGGAACGTGGGAGAAGGTTGAGGAACATCAGCCCATAGTCATGGGGTGGTGGGAACAAGGGTGTTATGGGGCAGATATGGGTGTTATGGGGCACCCAAGGGTGGGGGGAGGTACCTATGGGTGTCCTGGGGTCATATATGGGGGTTATAGGGGGAGGAACGTGGAGGAAACGGGGTGGGAGAAGGTTGAGGAACATCATCCCATGGTCATGGGGTGGTGGGAATGAGGGTGTTATGGGGCACATATGAGAGTTATGGGGCACCCATGGGTGGGGGGAGGTACCTATGGGTGTCCTGGGGTCGTATGTGGGGGTTATAGGGGGAGGAACGTGGAGGAAACGGGGTGGGAGAAGGTTGAGGAACATCATCCCATGGCCATGGGGTGGTGGGAACAAGGGTGTTATGGGGCACATATGGGTGTTATGGGCACCCAAGGGTGTCCTGGGGTCATATATGGGTGTCCTGGGGTCGTATTGGGGGTTATAGGGGGAGGAACGTGGGAGAAGGTTGAGGAACATCATCCCATAGTCATGGGGTGGTGGGAACAAGGGTGTTATGGGGCAGATATGGATGTTATGGGGCACCCATGGGTGGGGGGAGGTACCTATGGGTGTCCTGGGGTCGTATGTGGGGGTTATAGGGGGAGGAACGTGGAGGAAACGGGGTGGGAGAAGGTTGAGGAACATCATCCTATGGTCATGGGGTGGTGGGAATGAAGGTGTTATGGGCACCCAAGGATGTTGGGGGGTCATATATGGGTGGGGGGAGGTACCTATGGGTGTCCTGGGGTCATATATGGGGGTTATAGGGGGAGGAACGTGGAGGAAACGGGGTGGGAGAAGGTTGAGGAACATCATCCTATGGTCATGGGGTGGTGGGAACAAGGGTGTTATGGGGCACATATGGGTGGGGGGAGGTACCTATGGGTGTCCTGGGGTCATATATGGGTGTCCTGGGGTCGTATGTGGGGGTTATAGGGGGAGGAACGTGGGAGAAGGTTGAGGAACATCATCCTATGGTCATGGGGTGGTGGGAACAAGGGTGTTATGGGGCAGATATGGATGTTACGGGGCACCCATGGGTGGTGGGAGGTACCTATGGGTGTCCTGGGGTCATATATGGGGGTTATAGGGGGAGGAACGTGGAGGAAACGTGGTGGGAGAAGGTTGAGGAACATCATCCCATAGTCATGGGGTGGTGGGAAACAAGGGTGTTATGGGGCACCCATGGGTGGGGGGAGGTACCTATGGGTGTCCTGGGGTCATATATGGGTGTCCTGGGGTCGTATGTGGGGGTTATAGGGGGAGGAACGTGGGAGAAGGTTGAGGAACATCATCCCATAGTCTTGGGGTGGTGGGAAACAAGGGTGTTATGGGGCACATATGGGTGTTATGGGGCACCCATGGGTGGGGGGAGGTACCTATGGGTGTCCTGGGGTCATACATGGGTGTCCTGGGGTGGTATGTGGGGGTTATAGGGGGAGGAACGTGGAGCAAAGGGGGTGGGAGAAGGTTGAGGAACATCATCCTATGGTCATGGGGTGGTGGGAAACAAGGGTGTTATGGGGTACCCATGGGTGGGGGGAGGTACCTATGGGTGTCCTGGGGTCATATATGGGTGTCCTGGGGTGGTATGTGGGGGTTATAGGGGGAGGAACGTGGGAGAAGGTTGAGGAACATCATCCCATGGTCATGGGGTGGTGGGAACAAGGGTGTTATGGGGCAGATATGGATGTTATGGGGCACCCATGGGTGGTGGGAGGTACCTATGGGTGTCCTGGGGTCATATATGGGTGTTATAGGGGGAGGAACGTGGAGGAAACGGGGTGGGAGAAGGTTGAGGAACATCATCCTATGGTCATGGGGTGGTGGGAATGAAGGTGTTATGGGCACCCAAGGGTCATGGGGGCACCCAAGGGTGGGGGGAGGTACCTATGGGTGTCCTGGGGTCGTATATGGGGGTTATAGGGGGAGGAACGTGGAGCAAAGGGGGTGGGAGAAGGTTGAGGAACATCATCCTATGGTCTTGGGGTGGTGGGAAACAAGGGTGTTATGGGGCACATATGAGAGTTATGGGGCACCCATGGGTGGGGGGAGGTACCTATGGGTGTCCTGGGGTCATACAGGGGTGTCCTGGGGTCGTATGTGGGGGTTATAGGGGGAGGAACGTGGAGGAAACGGGGTGGGAGAAGGTTGAGGAACATCATCCCATAGTCATGGGGTGGTGGGAAACAAGGGTGTTATGGGGCACCCATGGGTGGGGGGAGGTACCTATGGGTGTCCTGGGGTCATATATGGGGGTTATAGGGGGAGGAACGTGGAGGAAAGGGGGTGGGAGAAGGTTGAGGAACATCATCCTATGGTCATGGGGTGGTGGGAATGAAGGTGTTATGGGCACCCAAGGATGTTGGGGGGTCATATATGGGTGGGGGGAGGTACCTATGGGTGTCCTGGGGGGGTATTGGGGGGTTATAGGGGGAGGAACATGGAGGAAACGGGGTGGGAGAAGGTTGAGGAACATCATCCCATAGTCATGGGGTGGTGGGAATGAGGGTGTTATGGGCACCCAAGGGTCATGGGGGCACCCAAGGGTGGGGGGAGGTACCTATGGGTGTCCTGGGGTCATATGTGGGGGTTATAGGGGGAGGAACGTGGAGGAAACGGGGTGGGAGAAGGTTGAGGAACATCATCCTATGGTCATGGGGTGGTGGGAAACAAGGGTGTTATGGGGCACATATGAGAGTTATGGGGCACCCATGGGTGGGGGGAGGTACCTATGGGTGTCCTGGGGTGGTATGTGGGGGTTATAGGGGGAGGAACGTGGAGGAAACGGGGTGGGAGAAGGTTGAGGAACATCAGCCCATGGTCATGGGGCGGTGGGAATGAAGGTGTTATGGGGCACATATGGGTGTTATGGGGCACCCATGAGTGGGGGGAGGTACCTATGGGTGTCCTGGGGTCATATATGGGGGTTATAGGGGGAGGAACGTGGAGGAAACGGGGTGGGAGAAGGTTGAGGAACATCATCCTATGGTCATGGGGTGGTGGGAAACAAGGGTGTTATGGGGCACCCATGGGTGGGGGGAGGTACCTATGGGTGTCCTGGGGTCATATCTGGGTGTCCTGGGGTCGTATGTGGGTGTTATAGGGGGAGGAACGTGGGAGAAGGTTGAGGAACATCATCCCATAGTCATGGGGTGGTGGGAATGAGGGTGTTATGGGCACCCAAGGGTCATGGGGGCACCCAAGGGTGGTGGGAGGTACCTATGGGTGTCCTGGGGTCATATATGGGGGTTATAGGGGGAGGAACATGGAGCAAAGGGGGTGGGAGAAAGTTGAGGAACATCATCCTATGGTCTTGGGGTGGTGGGAAACAAGGGTGTTATGGGGCACCCATGGGTGGGGAGAGGTACCTATGGGTGTCCTGGGGTCATACATGGGTGTCCTGGGGTGGTATGTGGGGGTTATAGGGGGAGGAACGTGGGAGAAGGTTGAGGAACATCATCCCATAGTCATGGGGTGGTGGGAACAAGGGTGTTATGGGGCAGATATGGATGTTATGGGGCACCCATGGGTGGGGGGAGGTACCTATGGGTGTCCTGGGGTCATATATGGGTGTCCTGGGGTGGTATGTGGGGGTTATAGGGGGAGGAACGTGGGAGAAGGTTGAGGAACATCATCCCATGGTCATGGGGTGGTGGGAACAAGGGTGTTATGGGGCAGATATGGATGTTATGGGGCACCCATGGGTGGGGGGAGGTACCTATGGGTGTCCTGGGTTCATATATGGGGGTTATAGGGGGAGGAACGTGGAGGAAACGGGGTGGGAGAAGGTTGAGGAACATCATCCCATAGTCATGGGGTGGTGGGAATGAGGGTGTTATGGGCACCCAAGGGTCATGGGGGCACCCAAGGGTGGGGGGAGGTACCTATGGGTGTCCTGGGGTCATATATGGGGGTTATAGGGGGAGGAACGTGGAGGAAACGGGGTGGGAGAAGGTTGAGGAACATCATCCCATAGTCATGGGGTGGTGGGAACAAGGGTGTTATGGGGCACATATGAGAGTTATGGGGCACCCATGGGTGGGGGGAGGTACCTATGGGTGCGGGGAGGTACCTATGGGTGTCCTGGGGTCATATGTGGGGGTTATAGGGGGAGGAACGTGGAGGAAACGAGGTGGGAGAAGGTTGAGGAACATCATCTATGGTCATGGGGTGGTGGGAAACAAGGGTGTTATGGGGCACCCATGGGTGGGGGGAGGTACCTATGGGTGTCCTGGGGTCATATATGGGTGTCCTGGGGTCGTATGTGGGGGTTATAGGGGGAGGAACGTGGGAGAAGGTTGAGGAACATCATCCCATGGTCATGGGGTGGTGGGAACAAGGGTGTTATGGGGCAGATATGGATGTTATGGGGCACCCATGGGTGGGGGGAGGTACCTATGGGTGTCCTGGGGTCATATATGGGTGTTATAGGGGGAGGAACGTGGAGGAAACGGGGTGGGAGAAGGTTGAGGAACATCATCCCATAGTCATGGGGCGGTGGGAATGAAGGTGTTATGGGGCACATATGGGTGTTATGGGGCACCCATGAGTGGGGGGAGGTACCTATGGGTGTCCTGGGGTCATATATGGGTGTCCTGGGGTCGTATGTGGGGGTTATAGGGGGAGGAACGTGGAGGAAACGGGGTGGGAGAAGGTTGAGGAACATCATCCCATGGTCATGGGGTGGTGGGAATGAAGGTGTTATGGGCACCCAAGGGTGTTATGGGTCATATATGGGTGTGGGGGCACCCATGGGTGTTGGGGGGTCACCTATGGGTCCCAGGGGTCATATGTGGGTGTCATGGGGGGAGGGGAAGCACCCAAAGAACGTCGTCCTATAGTCAATGGGTGGTGGCACCCAAGGGTCTTATGGGTCACATATGGGTGTTGGGGGCACCCAAGGGTGTCGGGGGGTCACCCAGGGGTCAGGGGGTCACCCAGGGGTCAGGGGGGCACCCAGGGGTCATTGGGGTGGCACCCAAGGGTGTCAGGGGTCACCCAAGGGAGATGACGTCACCCAAGGGAAATGATGTCACCCAATGACGTCACCCAAGTGTCCCCAACAGCACCCAAGGGTGCACGACCCCACCCCCCCCCCCCACCCCGGCCCCGCCCACTCACGTTATCGGGGTCAAAGGTCAGCGGGTGGGGGCAGCGCTTGGGTCCCGACCAGAACAGGGTCCCCGAGTTCGTTTTCTGCGGCGTTAACGAGCTCGTTAACCCCCCCGGGGACCCCAACGACCCCCCGGCGCCCCAACCCCCACCCGAGGGTCCCAACCCCCACCCGAGGGTCCCCAGCACCCAACGGGGCCCACGGGATGTTGGTGGCGCCATGACAGGCCTGAGTTACCAGGCCCAAAACACTAGGCCCCAAAATACCAGGCCTAAACCACTAGGCCTGACCCACTAGCCCCGACCCACTAAGCCTGACCCACTAGGCCTGACCCACTAGGCCCAAACCACTAGGCCCGAACCACTAGGCCTGACCCACTAGGCCTGACCCACTAGACCCCAAACCACTAGGCCTAAACCACTAGACCCAAACCACCAGGCCCAAACCACTAGGCCTAAACTACTAGGCCTAAACCACCATGACAGGCCTGACCTACTAGGCCCCAAACCACTAGGCCCAAACCACTAGGCCCAAACCACTAGGCCCGACCCACTAAGCCCAACCCACTAGGCCTAAACCACCAAGCCCTAAACCACTAGACCCAAACCTCTAGGCCTGACCCACTAGGCCCAAACCACCATGACAGGCCTGACCCACTAGGCCCAAACCACCATGACAGGCCTGACCCACTAGACCTAAACCACTAGGCCTAAACCACTAGGCCTGACCCACTAGGCCCAAACCACCAGGCCCCAAACCACCATGACAGGCCCCATGGATCCCATAGGCCCCTAATGCACCCCAGAGCACCCCCACCCCCACCCAAGGGTCCCCCAGCACCCAACGGGTCCCATGGGGATGTTGTTGTTGCACTGGGGGTGCTGGTGCCGTCATGACAGGCCTGAGTTACCAGGCCCAAACCACTAGGCCCCAAACCACTAGGCCTGAACCACTAGACCCAAACCACTAGGCCTGACCCACTAGGCCTAAACCACTAGGCCTAAACCACTAGGCCTAAACTACCAGGCCTAAACCACTAGGCCCTAAACCACTAGGCCCCAAACCACCATGACAGACCTGACCCACTAGGCCTGACCCACTAGGCCTCACCCACTAGGCCTCACCCACTAGGCCCAAACCACCATGACAGGCCCCATGGATCTCATAGGCCCCTAATGCACCCCAGAGCACCCCCACCCCCACCCACAGGTCCCCAGCACCCAACGGGTCCCACGGGACGCTGTTGTTGCACTGGGGGTGCTGGTGCCGCCATGACAGGCCTGAGTTACCAAGCCCAAACCACTAGGCCCCAAACCACTAGGCCTGACCCACTAGACCCAAACCACTAGGCCTGACCCACTAGGCCTAAACCACTAGGCCCCAAACCACCATGACAGACCTGACCCACTAGGCCTGACCCACTAGGCCTGACCCACTAGGCCCCAAACCACCAGGCCTAAACCACTAGGCCCCAAAACACTAGGCCTGACCCACTAGGCCTAAACCACCAGGCGCTAAACCACTAGACCCAAACCCCTAGGCCTGACCCACTAGGCTCCAAACCACCATGACAAGCCTGACCCACTAGGCCCGACCCACTAGGCCCAAACCACCAGGCCTAAACCACCATGACAGGCCTGACCCACCACACCCAAACCACTAGGCCCCAAAACCACTAGGCCCCAAAACACTAGGTCTGACCCACTAGGCCCAAACCACCAGGCCTGACCTACTAGGCCCCAAAACCACTAGGCCCAAACCACCAGGCCTGACCTACTAGGCCCCAAAACCACTAGGCCCCAAAACACTAGGTCTGACCCACTAGGCCCAAACCACCAGGCCTGACCCACTGGGCCCAAACCACTAGGCCTGACCTACTAGGCCTGACCCACTAGGCCTGACCCACTAGGCCCAAACCACCAGCCCCAGGCCCCATTTCCCCCCACAGGCCTCCAACCCCCCCCAGCCCCCCAGGGCCCCCCGACCCCCACCCAAGGGTCCCCCAGCACCCAACGGGTCCCATGGGACGTTGCTGGTGCCCACAGGCCCAGGCCTGAGCCGCCATGACAGGCCTGACCCACTAGGCCTAAACCATTAGGCCCAAACCACCAGGCCCCAAAACCACTAGGCCTGACCCACTAGGCCCAAACCACCATGTCAGGCCTGACCCACTAGGCCCAAACCACCATGACAGGCCTGACCCACTAGGCCCAAACCACCAGGCCTAAACCACCATGACAGGCTTAACCCACCAGGCCCAAACCACTAGGCCCAAACCACCAGGCCCCAAACCACCATGACAGGCCCCATGGATCCCATAGGCCCCTAATGCACCCCAGAGCACCCCCACCCCCACCCAAGGGTGCCCAGCACCCAACGGGTCCCATGGGACGTTGCTGGTGCCCACAGGCCCAGGCCTGAGCCGCCATGACAGGCCTGACCCACTAGGCCTGACCCACTAGGCCCCAACCACTAGGCCCAAACCACCTTGACAGGCTTAACCCACTAGGCCTGACCCACTAGGCCTAAACCACCAGGCCCTAAATCACTAGACCCAAACCCCTAGGCCTGACCCACTAGGCCTGACCCACTAGGCCTAAACCACCATGACAGGCTTAACCCACTAGGCCCAAACCACCAGGCCTAAACCACTAGGCCTAAACCTCTAGGCCCCAAACCACCAGGCCTGAAACCACCATGACAGGGTTAACCCACTAGGCCCAAACCACCATGACAGGCTTAACCCACTAGGCCCAAACCACTAGGCCTGACCCACTAGGCCCCCAACCACGAGGCCCAACCCACCAGGCCCAGGCCCCATTTCCCCCCACAGGCCCCCAACCCCCCCAGCCCCCCGGGCGCCCCACCCCCACCCGAGGGTCCCGACCTGTCCCGGGGGGAAGTTGTGCAGCAGCTGGCGGATGTTGTTGCTGTACTGGCGGTGCCAGTGCTGGCAGGCCCAGTCCACGCAGTCGGGCCAGGAGCGCGGCCGCTCGGTCACCAGGCTGCGCTGCAGCGCCTCCAGCACCTCCAGGGGCTGCGTCCCCGCCAGCCGCAGCGTCCGCTCCACGAACTTGGGGTCCCTGCGGAAAATGGGGGCGCTGGGGGGGTCGTACGGGGGGGAAACGGGGCCTACGGGGGTTAAATGGGGCCTGTGGGGCCTATGAGGCCTATGGGAGTTAAATTGGGCCGATGGGGGTTAAATTATGGGGCCTATGGGGGTTAAATTATGGGGCCTATGGGGGTTAAATTGGGCCTATGGGGGTTAAATTGGGCCTGTGGGGGTTAAATTGGGCCTATGGGAGTTAAATGGGGCCTGTGAGGCCTATGGGAGTTAAATTGGGCCTATGGGGGTTAAATGGGGGTTAAATGGGGCCTGTGGGGGTTAAATGGGGCCTGTGAGGCCTATGGGAGTTAAATTATGGGGCCTATGGGGGTTAAATTGGGCCTATGGGAGTTAAATTGGGCCTGTGGGGGTTAAATTGGGCCTATGGGGGTTAAATTGGGCCTGTGGGGCCTATGGGAGTTAAATTATGGGGCCTATGGGGGTTAAATTGGGCCTATGGAGGTTAAATTATGGGGCCTATGGGGGTTAAATTGGGACTATGGGGGTTAAATTGGGCCTGTGGGGCCTATGGGAGTTAAATTGGGCCTGTGAGGCCTATGGGAGTTAAATTATGGGGCCTATGGGAGTTAAATTGGGCCTGTGGGGGTTAAATTGGGCCTATGGGAGTTAAATTGGGCCTGTGAGGCCTATGGGAGTTAAATTATGGGGCCTGTGGGGGTTAAACTGGGCCTATGGGAGTTAAATGGGGCCTATGGGGGTTAAATTGGGTCTATGGGGGTTAAATGGGGCCTGTGGGAGTTAAATTGGGACTATGGGGGTTAAATTGGGCCTGTGAGGCCTATGGGGGTTAAATTATGGGGCCTATGGGGGTTAAATTGGGTCTATGGGGGTTAAACTGGGCCTGTGGGGCCTATGAGGCCTATGGGGGTTAAATTGGGCCTATGGGGGTTAAATTATGGGGCCTGTGGGAGTTAAATTGGGCCTGTGGGGCCTATGGGGGTTAAATTATGGGGCCTATGGGGGTTAAATTGGGCCTGTGGGGCCTAGGAGGCCTATGGGAGTTAAATTGCACCTATGGGGGTTAAATTATGGGGCCTATGGGGGTTAAATTGGGCCTGTGGGGGTTAAATTGGGACTATGGGGGTTAAATTGGGCCTGTGGGGCCTACGGGGGTTAAATTATGGGGCCTATGGGGGTTAAATTGGGCCTGTGGGGGTTAAATTATGGGGCCTATGGGGGTTAAATTTGGATTATGGGGGTTAAATTGGGACTATGGGGGTTAAATTATGGGGCCTATGGGGGTTAAATTGGGCCTGTGGGGCCTATGAGGCCTATGGGGGTTAAATATGGCCTATGGGGGTTAAATTATGGGGCCTATGGGGGTTAAATTGGGCCTGTGGGAGTTAAATTGGGACTATGGCGGTTAAATTGGGCCTGTGGGGCCTATGGGGGTTAAATTGGGCCTGTGGGGGTTAAATTATGGGGCCTATGGGGGTTAAATTGGGCCTATGGGGGTTAAATTGAGACTATGGGGGTTAAACTGGGCCTGTGAGGTCTATGGGAGTTAAATTGGGCCTATGGGAGTTAAATTGCGCCTATAGGGGCGCCTATAGGAGTTCTCTAGCATTTCTATGGGGGTTCTGTGGGGTTTCTATAGGGGTTCTACGGGGTTTCTATAGGAGTTCTATGCGGCTATGGGGGTTCTATGGAGTTTCTATAGGGGTTCTATGGGGCTATGGGGGTTCTATGGGGTTCCTATAGGGGGTCTACGGAGTTTCTATAGGGGTTCTATGGGGTTTCTATAGGGGTTCTATGGGGCTATGGGGGTTCCATAGGGGTTCTATGGGGGTTCTATGGGGCTAAGGGGGTTCTATGGGGTTTCTATAGGGGTTCTATGGGGCTATGGGGGTTCTATGGAGTTTCTATGGGGGTTCTATGGGGTTCCTATAGGGGGTCTACGGAGTTTCTATAGGGGTTCTACGGGGTTTCTATAGGAGTTCTATGGGGCTATAGGGGTTCTATAGGGGTTCTATGGCGGTTCTATGGGGCTATGAGGGTTCTACGGGGTGTCTATAGGGGTTCTATGGGGCTATGGGGGTTCTATGGGGGTTCTATGGGGCTATGGGGTTTCTATAGGGGTTCCATGGGGTTTCTATAGGGGTTCCATGGGGGTTCTATGGGGCTATGGGGGTTCTATGGGGTTCTATAGGGGTCCTATGGGGGTTCTATGGAGTTTCTATAGGGTTCTATGGGGCTAAGGGGGTTCTATGGGGTTTCTATAGGGGTTCTATGGGGCTATGGGGGTTCTATGGTGTTTCTATAGGGGTTTCTATAGGGGTTCTACGGGGTTTCTATAGGAGTTCTATGGGGCTATGGGGGTTCTATGGGGTTCCTATAGGGGGTCTACGGAGTTTCTATAGGGGTTCTATGGGGTTTCTATAGGGGTTCTATGGGGCTATAGGAGTTCTATAGGGGTTCTATGGCGGTTCTATGGGGCTATGAGGGTTCTATGGGGTTTCTATAGGGGTTCTATGGGACTATGGGGGTTCTATGGGGGTTCTATGGGGCTATGAGGGTTCTATGGGGGTTCTATAGGGGTTCTATGGGGCTATGGGGGTTCTATGGGGGTTCTATGGGGCTATGAGGGTTCTATGGGGGTTCTATAGGGGTTCTATGGGGCTATGGGGGTTCTATGGGGGTTCTATGGGGCTATGAGGGTTCTATGGGGGTTCTATAGGGGTTCTATGGGGCTATGGGGGTTCTATGGGGTTCTATAGGGGTCCTATGGGGGTTCTATGGAGTTTCTATAGGGTTCTATGGGGCTATGGGGGTTCTATGGGGTTTCTATAGGGGTTCCATGGGGGTTCTATGGGGCTATGGGGGTTCTATGGGGTTCTATAGGGGTCCTATGGGGGTTCTATGGAGTTTCTATAGGGTTCTATGGGGCTATGGGGGTTCTATGGGGTTTCTATAGGGGTTCCATGGGGGTTCTATGGGGCTATGGGGGTTCCATGGGGTTCTATAGGGGTCCTATGGGGTCCATACGTCAGGTACTGGTTCACGTTCTCCGCCGGTTGCTTGAAGAGCCCCTCGAACTCGTCACGCGCCCACTGCGGGGGAGGGGCGTCAGCGGGGACCCAGGCGTCCGGGAGACCCACAAAGGGACCCAGGCGTCCGGGAGAGCCCCCAAACCCACCCACGGGGGACCCAGGCGTCCGGGAGACCCACAAAGGGACCCAGGCGTCCGGGAGAGCCCCCAGACCCACCCAGAAAGGGACCCAGGCATCCGGGAGACCCAGAAAGGGACCCAGGCGTCCGGGAGGGACCAAAAAAGGGACCCAGGCATCCGGGGTTGAACCCAGGCATCTAGGAGATGCCCGAAAAAGGGACCCAGGCGTCCGGGGCTGAACCCAGGCATCCGGGACATGCCCAAAAAAAGGACCCAGGCGTCCGGGAGACGCTTATAAAGGGGACCCAGGAGTCCGGGAGGGACCCAGGAGTCCGGGAGATGCCTCAAAAAAGGGACCCAGGCGTCCGGGAGGGACCCAAAAAGGGACCCAGGCATCCGGGGTTGAACCCAGGCATCTAGGAGATGCCCGAAAAAGGGACCCAGGCGTCCGGGAGGGACCCAGGTGTCCGGGAGATGCCCAAAAAAGGGACCCAGGCGTCCGGGGGTGAACCGAGGCGTTCGGGACATGCCCGAAAAAGGGACCCAGGCGTCCGGGAGACCCTCAGAAAGGGGACCCAGGAGTCCGGGGGTGAACCCAGGCATCCAGGAGATGCCCGAAAAAGGGACCCAGGCGTCCGGGAGGGACCCAGGTGTTCAGGAGATGCCCGAAAAAGGGACCCAGGCGTCCGGGGGTGAACAGAGGCATCCGGGACATGCCCAAAAAAGGGACCCAGGCGTCCGGGAGACCCTCATAAACGGGACCCAGGAGTCCGGGAGGGACCCAGGAGTCCAGGAGAGCCCCAAAAAAGGGACCCAGGCGTCCGGGAGACCCTCAGAAAGGGGACCCAGGTGTCCGGGAGGGACCCAGGTGTCCGGGAGATGCCCGAAAAAAGGGACCCAGGCGTCCGGGAGGGACCCGGGTGTCTGGGAGATGCCCCAAGTAAGGGACCCAGGCGTCCGGGAGCCCCCTAAAAGCCCCCAAATCCCCTCGAAACCCCCCCAAATCCCCTTGAAACACCCCCAAATCCCCTCCAGCCCCCTATAGGAGGCCCGTATGGATCCATAGGCACCTGCAGCGTGTGCTCGATGGCGTTGGGGAAGTTGCGCAGGGTGCAGATGGGGATGGCGCGCTCGGGGGGGTCCTGGCTGGAGCTGTAGGCCTCGCTCAGGAACGGCACCACCACCTGCACGTTGCCCTTGGTGCCCAGCGTGCCCGACTCCAGCAGCGCCTTGCGGTAGTAAACGCAGCGCCGGTCCATATAGAGCCCTATAGGGGGAGATCGGGGGGTTACGGCGGGGCTAGGGAGTCAGATAGAGCCCTATAGGGGGAGATTGGGGGGTTATGGGGGGTCTAGAGAGTCCAATGGGTCATATAGAGCCCTATAGGGGGAGATCAGGGGGTTACGGCGGGTCTAGAGAGTCCAATGGGTCATATAGAGCCCTATAGGGGGTTATGGGGGGTCTAGAGAGTCCAATGGGTCATATAGAGCCCTATAGGGGGAGATCGGGGGGTTACGGGGGGCTAGGGAGTCATATAGAGCCCTATAGGGGGAGATCGGGGGGTTACGGCGGGGCTAGGGAGTCCAATGGGTCATATAGAGCCCTATAGGGGGAGATCAGGGGGTTATGGGGGGTCTAGAGAGTCCAATGGGTCATATAGAGCCCTATAGGGGGAGATTGGGGGGTTATGGGGGGTCTAGAGAGTCCAAAGGTTCATATAGAGCCCTATAGGGGGAGATTAGGGGGTTATGGGGGGTCTAGAGAGTCCAATGGGTCATATAGAGCCCTATAGGGGGAGATCGGGGGGTTATGGGGGGTCTAGAGAGTCCAATGGGTCATATAGAGCCCTATAGGGGGTTATGGGGGGTCTAGAGAGTCCAATGGGTCATATAGAGCCCTATAGGGGGAGATTGGGGGGTTATGGGTGGTCTAGAGAGACAATGGGTCAAATAGAGCCCTATAGGGGGAGATTAGGGGGTTATGGGGGGTCTAGAGACACCAATGGTTCATATAGAGCCCCATAAAGATCTCCAATTGATAGAGGGTCTACATGTTCCATCAGTCCATATAGAGCCCAATAGGAGTCTAGAAAGACCAACAGGCCATATGGAGACCTATAGGGGGAGATCGGGGGGTTACGGCGGGCTAAGGAGTCATATAGAGTCATATAGGGGGAGATTGGGGGGTTATGGGGGGTCTAGAGAGTCCAATGGGTCATATAGAGCCCTATAGGGGGAGATTGAGGGGTTATGGGGGGTCTAGAGAGTCCAATGGGTCATATAGAGCCCTATAGGGGGAGATCAGGGGGTTACGGGGGGTCTAGAGAGTCCAATGGGTCATATAGAGCCCTATAGGGGGTTATGGGGGGTCTAGAGAGTCCAATGTGTCATATAGAGCCCTATAGGGGGAGATCGAGGGGTTATGGGGGGTCTAGAGAGTCCAATGGGTCATATAGAGCCCTATAGGGGGAGATCAGGGGGTTACGGGGGGTCTAGAGAGTCCAATGGGTCATATAGAGCCCTATAGGGGGTTATGGGGGGTCTAGAGAGTCCAATGTGTCATATAGAGCCCTATAGGGGGAGATCGAGGGGTTATGGGGGGTCTAGAGAGTCCAATGGGTCATATAGAGCCCTATAGGGGGAGATCAGGGGGTTACGGGGGGTCTAGAGAGTCCAATGGGTCATATAGAGCCCTATAGGGGGTTATGGGGGGTCTAGAGAGTCCAATGTGTCATATAGAGCCCTATAGGGGGAGATCGAGGGGTTATGGGGGGTCTAGAGAGTCCAATGGGTCATATAGAGCCCTATAGGGGGAGATCAGGGGGTTACGGGGGGTCTAGAGAGTCCAATGGGTCATATAGAGCCCTATAGGGGGTTATGGGGGGTCTAGAGAGTCCAATGGGTCATATAGAGCCCTATAGGGGGAGACTGGGGGGTTATGGGGGGTCTAGAGAGTCCAATGGGTCATATAGAGCCCCATAAAGATCTCCAAATGATAGAGGGTCTACATGTTCCATCAGACCATATAGAGCCCAATAGGAGTCTAGAAAGACCAACAGGCCATATGGAGACCTATAGGGGGAGATCGGGGGGTTACGGGGGGCTAAGGAGTCATATAGAGTCCTATAGGGGGAGATTGGGGGGTTACAGGGGTCTAGAGAGACCAATGGTTCATACAGAGCAACATAAAGATCTCCAATTGATAGGGGGTCTACATGTTCCATCAGTCCATATAGAGCCCTATAGGGTAAGATTAGAGGGTTACGGGGGGGCTAGGGAGTCCAGTGGGTCGTATAGAGCCCTATAGGGGTCTAGAGAGTCCTATGGGCCATATAGACCTCCATAAAGATCTCCAATTTATATGGGGTCTACATGTTCCATCAGGGGTCTAGAGAGACCAATGGGCCATATAGAGCCCTATAGGAGTCTAGAGAGACCAAAGGTTCATATAGAGCCCTATAGGGGGAGACTCGGGGGCTATGGGGGGTCTAGGGAGTCCAATGGGTCATATAGAGCCCCGATAAAGATCTCCAGTTGATAGGGGGTCTACAAGTTCCATCAGTCCATATAGAGCCCTATAGGGGTCTAGAGAGACCAACGGGCCATATAGAGACCAAAGGACCCCCCACAGCACCCCAATAATCCCCCATAGCAGCCAATAACCCCCCATATAACACCCAATAGCCCCCAAATAACACCCCAATACCCCCATATAACACCCAATACCCCCCATATAGCACCCCAATAACCCCATATAATACCCAATACCCCCCATATAACACCCAATACCCCCATATAACACCCCAATAACCCCATATAACACCCAATACCCCCCATATAACACCCCAATAACCCCATATAACACCCCAATACCCCCATATAACACCCAATACCCCCATATAACACCCCAATAACCCCATATAACACCCAATACCCCCCATATAACACCCAATACCCCCATATAACACCCAATACCCCCCATATAGCACCCCAATAACCCCTATATAACACCCAATACCCCCATATAACACCCCAATGACCCCATATAACACCCAGTAACAACCATATAACACCCAATACCCCCATATAACACCCCAATAACCCCATATAACACCCAGTAACAACCATATAACACCCAATACCCCCCATATAGCACCCCAATACCCCCCATATAACACCCAATACCCCCATATAACACCCCAATAACCCCATATAACACCCAGTAACAACCATATAACACCCAATACCCCCCATATAGCACCCCAATACCCCCCATATAACACCCAATACCCCCCATATAACACCCAATAACCCCCATATAACACCCAATACCCCCCATATAGCACCCCAATAACCCCTATATAACACCCAATACTCCCCATATAACACCCAATACCCCCCATATAGCACCCCAATAACCCCATATAATACCCAATACCCCCCATATAACACCCCAAGAACCCCATATAACACCCAGTAACAACCATATAACACCCAATACCCCCCATATAGCACCCCAATAACCCCATATAACACCCCAATACCCCCCACATAACACCCAATACCCCCCATATAGCACCCCAATAACCCCATATAATACCCAATACCCCCCATATAACACCCAATACCCCCATATAACACCCCAATAACCCCCAATACCCCCCATATAACATCCCAATACCCCCATATAACACCCAATACCCCCCATATAACACCCAATACTCCCCATAGTACCCAATACCCCCCATATAACACCCAATATTCCCCATATAACACCCAATACCCCCCATAGCACCCAATACCCCCCATATAACACCCCAATACCCCCCATATAACACCCCAATAACCCCCATAGCACCCAATACCCCCATATAACACCCCAATACCCCCCATATAACACCCAATAACCCCCCATATAACACCCCAATAACCCCCCATAGCACACAATACCCCCATATAACACCCAATACCCCCCATATAACACCCAATACCCCCCATATAACACCCAATACCCCCATATAACACCCCAATAACCCCCCATATAACACCCCAATAACCCCCCATAGCACCCAATACCCCCATATAACACCCAATACCCCCCATATAACACCCCAATACCCCCATATAACACCCAATAACCTCCAATAGCACCCAATACCCCCCATATAACACCCAATACCCCCCATATAACACCCCAATACCCCCATATAACACCCCAATACCCCCCATATAACACCCCAATACCCCCCATATAATACCCAATACCCCCCATATAACCCCCCAATAACCCCCATATAACCCCCAATACCCCCATATAACACCCAATACTCCCCATATAACACCCCAATAACCCCATATAACACCCAGTAACAACCATATAACACCCAATACCCCCCATATAGCACCCCAATAACCCCATATAACACCCAATACCCCCCATATAGCACCCCAATACCCCCCATATAACACCCAATACCCCCCATATAACACCCAATAACCCCCATATAACACCCAATACCCCCCATATAGCACCCCAATAACCCCTATATAACACCCAATACTCCCCATATAACACCCCAATAACCCCATATAACACCCAATACTCCCCATATAACACCCCAATACCCCCATATAATACCCAATACCCCCCATATAACACCCCAATACCCCCATATAACACCCAATACCCCCATATAACACCCAATAACCCCCATATAACACCCCAATAACCCCTATATAACACCCAATACTCCCCATATAACACCCCAATACCCCCCATATAACCCCCCAATAACCCCCATATAACACCCCAATACCCCCCATAGCACCCAATACCCCCCATATAACACCCAATACCCCCCATATAACACCCCAATACCCCCCATAGCACCCAATACCCCCCATATAACACCCAATACCCCCCATATAACACCCAATAACCCCCATATAACACCCAATACCCCCCATATAGCACCCCAATAACCCCTATATAACACCCAATACTCCCCATATAACACCCCAATAACCCCATATAACACCCAATACTCCCCATATAACACCCCAATAACCCCATATAACACCCAGTAACAACCATATAACACCCAATACCCCCCATATAGCACCCCAATAACCCCATATAATACCCAGTAACAACCATATAACACCCAATACTCCCCATATAGCACCCCAATAACCCCATATAATACCCAATACCCCCCATATAACACCCAATACCCCCATATAACACCCCAATAACCCCCAATACCCCCCATATAACACCCCAATAACCCCCCACAGTACCCAATAAACCCCATATAACACCCCAATACCCCCCATATAACACCCAATACCCCCATATAACACCCCAATGACCCCCCCCAGCCCCCCGGTGGCCCCTCCCCCGTCACGCACGGGCGTCCACGTTGTCGAGCGCGTTGGCCACCCCGTCCAGCCCCTCGAAGAACTCGTCGTCGAACACGCGCTCGGTCTCGGGCCCCACGCGCTCCGAGCGGCCAATCACGCGCAGCGCCGGGTTCATCTCCCGCGCCGCCGCCGCCGCCCGCTCCGACTTCAGCTTCTGCCATTGGCCGACAGCGCCCCCCGTCAGGCCACACCCCCTCAAGCCCCACCCCTTTGGGCCACTCCCAATCCCAGGGAAGGGCAAGACAGGGGGAGCGTTGATGGTGGTCAAGGCAACGTTGATGCGACTCGACCCAACGTTGACACAACGTTGACCCAACTCAACGTTGACCCAACTCAACGTTGACCCAACTCAACTCAATGTTGACTCAACATTGACCCAACTCAACTCATTGACCCAACTCAACTCATTGACCCAACTCAACTCATTGACCCAACTCAACATTGACCCAACTCAACTCATTGACCCAACTCAACTCATTGACCCAACTCAACTCATTGACCCAACTCAACTCAATGTTGACTCAACATTGACCCAAATCAACTCAACCTTGACCCAATTCATCTCGTTGACCCAACTCAACTCGTTGACCCAACTCAACCTTGACCCAACTCAACTCACTGACCCAACTCAACTCACTGACCCAACTCAACTCAATGTTGACCCAACATTGACCCAACTCAACTCATTGACCTAACTCAACTCAATGTTGACTCAACATTGACCCAACTCAACTCAGTGTTGACTCAACATTGACCCAACTCAACTCATTGACCCAACTCAACTCAGTGTTGACTCAACATTGACTCAACCCGTTGACCCAACTCAACACATTGACCCAACTCAACCCAATGTTGACCCAATATTGACTCAACTCAACTCACTGTTGACCCAACTCAACTCAACCTTGACCCAACATTGACCCAACTCAACTCATTGACCCAACTCAACTCAATGTTGACTCAACATTGACCCAACTCAACTCATTGACCCAACTCAACTCAATGTTGACTCAACATTGACCCAACTCAACTCACTGTTGACCCAACTGAACTCGTTGACCCAACACTGACCCAACTCAACTCATTGACCCAACTCAACTCAGTGTTGACTCAACATTGACCCAACTCAACTCAATGTTGACTCAACATTGACCCAACTCAACTCAACATTGACCCAATATTGACCCACCTCAACTCGACATTGACCCAACTCAACCTTGACCCAACTCATTGACCCATCGTTGAACCAACTCAACGTTGATTCAACATTGACCCAACTCAACTCATTGACCCAACTCAACTCAATGTTGACTCAACATTGACCCAAATCAACTCAATGTTGACTCAACATTGACCCAACTCAACTCAATGTTGACTCAACATTGACCCAACTCAACTCAATGTTGACTCAACATTGACCCAAATCAACTCAATGTTGACTCAACATTGACCCAACTCAACTCAATGTTGACTCAACATTGACCCAAATCAACTCAATGTTGACTCAACATTGACCCAAATCAACTCAACCTTGACCCAATTCATCTCGTTGACCCAACTCAACTCATGGACCCAACTCAACCTTGACCCAACTCAACCTTGACCCAACTCAACTCACTGACCCAACTCAACTCACTGACCCAACTCAACTCACTGACCCAACTCAACTCAATGTTGACCCAACATTGACCCAACTCAACTCACTGACCCAACTCAACTCATTGACCCAACTCAACTCACTGACCCAACTCAACTCACTGACCCAACTCAACTCACTGACCCAACTCAACTCAATGTTGACCCAACATTGACCCAACTCAACTCATTGACCCAACTCAACTCATTGACCCAACTCAATTCAGTGTTGACTCAACATTGACCCAACTCAACTCATTGACCCAACTCAACTCAACCTTGACCCAACTCAACTCAACCTTGACCCAACTCAACTTAATGTTGACTCAACACTGACCCAACTCAACACTGACCTAACTCAACTCAGTGTTGACTCAACATTGACCCAACTCAACTCATTGACCCAACTCAACTCAACCTTGATCCAACTCAACTCAACCTTGACCCAACCTTGACCCAACTCAACTCATTGACCCAAATCAACTCAACCTTGACCCAACTCAACTTGTTGACCCAACTCAACTCGTTGACCCAACTCATTGACCCAACTCATTGACCCAACTCAACTCATTGACCCAAATCAACTCAACCTTGACTCAACATTGACCCAACTCAACTCAATGTTGACTCAACATTGACCCAACTCAACACTGACCCAACTCAACATTGACCCAATATTGACCCAACTCAACTCAATGTTGACCCAATATTGACCCAACTCAACCTTGACCCAACTCGTTGACCCAACTCGTTGACCCAACTCAACTCAACCTTGACCCAACTCATTGACACAACTCAACCTTGACCCAACTCAACTCCTCCCTTGACCCCCCACCCCCCTGGGCTCCTCCCATTGGTCCGCGCCCCCCGCAGGCCCCGCCCCTCACCGTGACGTCCCAGGGCCGGAACAGGAACTGCCGGTTGAGGTTGGATTTCTCGATGGTGTCCATGTCGGTGACGGTGACGCCGCCATCGGGGCCGCAGCCCAGGCCCATCATGGCGAACGTCTTGAGCAGCTCGCAGCCGATGGCGCCCGCGCCCACCTGGGGACACGGGGACACTTGGGGACACGTGGGGACACGACTCAAGGTGACCCGGGTGGGGACAAGGGGACATTTGGGGGACACATGGGTACATCGATGAACACTTGGGGACACAACTAGAGGTGACCTGGGGGTGACAAGGGGACACTTGGGGACACTCTGAAGAGCCAAGGGGACACTTGGGGACACTCTGAGGAGCCAAGGGGACACTTGGGGACACTTGGGGACATAACCCAAGGTGACCCGGGGGAGAAAGGGGACACTTGGGGACACGTGGAGACATCAAGGGACGTGTAGGGACATGTAGGGACACTTGGGGACAAGGAGGTGACACTTGGAGGACCCTCGGGGACACTCAGTGGACCCATAAGGACACTTGGGGGGACCCTTGGGGACACTTGGTGGCACCTGGGGACAAGGAGATGACACTTGGGGGACCCATGGGGACACTGGGGGGACACTCAGGAGACCCATAAGAATCCTTGGGGGACACTTGGGGACCCTTAGGGACACTTGGGGTCCCCACTGGGTCACCTGGGGACAGGGAGGTGACACTGGGGGACATTAAGGGGACCCATAAGGACACTTGGGGGACACTTGGGGACATCTAGAGGACTCATAAGGACACTTGGGGGACCCTTAGGGACACTTGGGGACAACCAGGGGACCCATAAGGACACTTGGGGGACCCTTGGGGACACTTAGGAGACCCATAAGAACCCTTGGGGGACACTTGGGGACAGGGAGGTGACACTTGGGGACATTAAGGGGACCCATAAGGACACTTGTGGGGACGGTTAGGGACACTTGGGGTCCCCATTGGGACACCTGGGGACAGGGAGGTGACACTTGGGGACATTAAGGGGACCCATAAGGACACTTGGGGGACCCTTGGGGACACTTAGGGGACCCATAAGAACCCTTGGGGGACACTTGGGGACAGGGAGGTGACACTTGGGGACATTAAGGGGACCCATAAGGACACTTGGGGACATCCAGAGGACACATAAGGACACTTGGGGGAACCCTTAGGGACACTTGGGGGACACTTGGGGACATCCAGGGGACCCATAAGGACACTTGGGGGACACTTGGGGACAGGGAGGTGACATTTGGGGGACCCCAAAGAACACCTGGGGTCCCCATTGGGACACTTGGGGGACCCTGGGGGACAAGGAGGTGACACTTGGGGACATTAAGGGGACCATGAGTACACTTGAGGGGACACATTGGGACATTTGGGGGACCCCTGGGGACACTGGGGACAGGAAGGGGACACTTGAGGACATTAAGGGGACCCTTGAGGACACTTGGGGGGACCCATAAGGACATTTGGGGGACCCATAAGGACACTTGGGGGACCCCTAAGGGCCATTTGGGACCTTGGGACATTTGGGGACATTTGGGGACATTTGGGGACACTGACCACAAAGTATTTCTGCTGTCCCAGCCGCTCCTGCAGCCCCGTCCCGAACACGGCGACCTGCCCGTCATAGCGGTTCCCGCGCTGGGGACACCGGGGTCACCGGGGCACCCATGGGTGACACCGGCCACCCCCCACCCGTGGGTGTCACCCACAGTGTCCCCAGGGCAATGGGGACATCGAGAATGACACCAAAGTCTAGGGGGTCCCAGCCAAGAATGACCCAAAGTCAATGGGGACACCAAGAATGACCCAAAGTCAATGGGATCCCACCCATGGGTGACACCAAAGTCAATGGGGACACCAAGAATGACCCAAAGTCAATGGGATCCCACCCATGGGTGACACCAAGGTCAATGGGGATGTCAAGAATGACCCAAAGTCAATGGGGACACCAAGAATGACCCAAAGTCAATCAGATCCCACCCATGGGTGACACCAAAGTCAATGGGGACACCAAGAATGACCCAAAGTCAATGGGACCCCACCCATGGGTGACACCAAAGTCAATGGGGACACCAAGAATGACCCAAAGTCAATGGGATCCCACCCATGGGTGACACCAACAACGTCCCCAACTCAATGGGGACACCAAGAATGACCCAAAGTCAATGGGGTCCCACCCATGGGTGACACCAAAGTCAATGAGATCCCACCCATGGGTGACACCAAAGTCAATGGGGACACCAAGAATGACCCAAAGTTAATGGGGTCCCACCCATAGGTGACACCAAAGTCAATGGGGACACCAAGAATGACCCAAAGTCAATGGGGTCCCACCCATGGGTGACACCAAAGTCAATGGGGACACCAAGAATGACCCAAAGTCAATGGGGTCCCACCCATGGGTGACACCAAAGTCAATGGGGACACCAAGAATGACCCAAAGTCAATGGGGACACCAAGAATGACCCAAAGTCAATGGGGTCCCACCCATGGGTGACACCAAAGTCAATGGGGACACCAAGAATGACCCAAAGTCAATGGGGTCCCACCCATGGGTGACACCAAAGTCAATGGGACCCCACCCATGGGTGACACCAAAGTCAATGGGGACACCAAGAATGACCCAAAGTCAATGGGATCCCACCCATGGGTGACACCAAAGTCAATGGGGACACCAAGAATGACCCAAAGTCAATGGGGTCCCACCCATGGGTGACACCAAAGTCAATGGGGACACCAAGAATGACCCAAGGTCAATGGGGTCCCACCCATGGGTGACACCAAAGTCAATGGGGACACCAAGAATGACCCAAAGTCAACGGGATCCCACCCATGGGTGACACCAACAATGTCCCCAACTCAATGGGGACACCAAGAATGACCCAAAGTCAATGGGATCCCACCCATGGGTGACACCAACAACGTCCCCAACTCAATGGGGACACCAAGAATGACCCAAAGTCAATGGGATCCCACCCATGGGTGACACCAAAGTCAATGGGGACACCAACAATGACCCAAAGTCAATGGGGTCCCACCCATGGGTGACACCAAAGTCAATGAGATCCCACCCATGGGTGACACCAAAGTCAATGGGGTCCCACCCATGGGTGACACCAAAGTCAATGGGGACACCAAGAATGACCCAAAGTCAATGGGGTCCCACCCATGGGTGACACCAAAGTCAATGGGGACACCAAGAATGACCCAAAGTCAATGGGATCCCACCCATGGGTGACACCAAAATGTCCCCAACTCAATGGGGACACCAAGAATGACCCAAGGTCAATGGGATCCCACCCATGGGTGACACCAGAGTCAATGGACCCCACCCATGGGTGACACCAGAGTCAATGGAGCCCACCCATGGGTGCTCACCGGGCGACACGTCTCCTCGGTCAGCAGCTGCTCCCTGTTCTCCTCGGGGAGACACTCGAGGGCGTCGAAGTACAACCATTGCTGGATGGGGGTGAACTTCCCCGACACCGCCTGCGGGGGACCCAGGCGTCCGGGAGGGACCCGGGCGACCGGGGGACATGGGAGTTGGGAGGGACCCAGGAGTTCGGGGAGACACAGTAGATCAGGAGGGACCCAGGAGTGCGGGAGGGACCCAGGTGTCCGGGGGACCCAGGAGTTTGGGAGGGACCCAGGAGTTCCCCAAAGGACCCAGGCGTCCGGGAGGGGACCCAGGTGTCCGGGAGGGGACCCAGGCATCCAAAAAGGGACCCAGGCGTCCGAGAAGGGACCCAAGAGCTCGGGAAGGACCCAGGAGTTCGGGAGGGCACCCAAGCGTCTGGGAGGGACCCAGGAGTTCAAGAGGGACCCAGGCATCCGGGAGGGACCCAGGAGTCCGGGAGGGGACCCAGGTGTCCGGGAGGGGACCCAGGAGTTCCCCAAAGGACCCAGGCGTCCGGGAGGGACTCAGGAGTTCGGAAGGGGACCCAGGTGTCCAGAAGGGGACCCAGGCGTCCGGGAGGGGACCCAAGAGCTCAGGAGGGACCCAGGAGTTTGGGAGGGACCCAGGTGTCCGGGACGGACCCAGGAGTTCCCCAAAGGACCCAGGTGTCCGGGAGGGACCCAGGAGTTCCCTAAAGGACCCAGGCGTCCGGGAGGGACCCAGGCGTTCGGGAGTGGACCCAGGTGTCCTAGAAGGACCCAGGCGTCCGGGAGGGGACCCCAGAGCTCAGGAGAGACCCAGGAGTTTGGGAGGGGACCCAGGCGTCCGGGAGGGACCCAGGCGTCCGGGAGGGGACCCAGGCGTCCGGGAGGGACCCAGGCGGTCGGTACCTTCATGACCTCCTGCGCGGCGACCCCCCCGATGAAGCCGTTGAGCGGGGCCAGGTCGCCCGTGGCCTGAAACGCCAACTGGCGAACCAGCTCCTCGTCCAGGGCCGAGCCCGGGGACACGGCGCGAGCCAGGGCCACCACCTCGGCCGCGTCACCCTGAGTGGGGACATGGGGACAGCGTCAGGGACAGGGGGACGTCAACAGGGACAGGGGGACATGATATGAGGACAGGGGGATATGGGGATATAGGGGGATATAGGGATATGGGGACAGGGGGACATGGGGACAGGGGGACATGGGGACAGGGGGATATGGGGGGATATAGGGGGATATGGGGGGATATGGGGACAGGGGGACATAGGAATATGGGGACATGGGGATATGGGGACAAGGGGACAGGGGGACAGGGGGATATGGGGACAGACGTGGGGACAGGGGGACATGGGGACAGACATGGGGACAGGGGGATATGGGGCAATATGGGGGGATATGGGGATATAGGGGGATATAGGGGGATATAGGGACAGGGGGACAGGGGGACAGGGGGGATATGGGGACAGACATGGGGACAGGGGGACATGGGGACAGACGTGGGGACATGGGGACAGAGGGACATGGGGACATGGGGACATCAACAGGGACAGGGGGACAAGGCCACCACCTCGGCAGTGTCACCCTTCGGGGACAGGGGACATGGGGACAGCATCGGGGACATGGGGACAGGGGGACAGTGTGTCCCCAGTGTGTCCCCAGTACAAACCAGTACTCCCAGTATCTCACCCTGTGCTATGGGCGGGTGAACATGTTCCCCTAAACTGCCTCAACCAGCCCCGGTGCATCATGGGAGGCCCCAATTTCCCCCTTTCCCCCCCATTTCTGACCCCCCTGTGTCCCCAACCCCCCCAATGTCCCCACCCCCATAGAGTCCCCATTGTCCCCAATGCCCTCCCAGTACAAACCAGTATCCCCAGTATCTCACCCTGTGCTATAAGTGGGTGAACATGTTCCCCTAAACTGCCTCAACCAGCCCCAGTGCATCATGGGAGGCGCCAATTTCCCCCTTTCCCCCCCATTTCTGACCCCCCTGTGTCCCCAACCCCCCCAACGTCCCCACCCCCGGGGTGTCCCCATTGTCCCCAATGCCCTCCCAGTACAAACCAGTATCCCAGTATCTCACCCTGTGCTATGGGTGGGTGAATGTATCTGTGTATGAACTGGCTCAACCAGCCCCAGTGCATCATGGGAGGCCCCAATTTCCCCCTTTCCCCCCCATTTCTGACCCCCCAGTGTCCCCAACCCCCCCAACGTCCCCACCGCCGGGGTGTCCCCATTGTCCCCAATGCCCTCCCAGTACAACCCAGTGCTCCCAGTGCTCACCGCGTGCTGGGGGCGGGGCGCGCGGCCGTGTCTCTGGGTGAAGTGGTGCAGCCCCTGCCAGCCCCGGTGCATCATGGGCGCTCGCTCCAGCTTCCCGTAGTCGGTCACCAGCAGCTCCGGCTCCGCCAGCGACTCCCGCAGCCGCTTCTGCACCAGGACGGACCAGTACGGACCAGTATGAGCCACACGGACCAGTACGGACCAGTACAGACCAGTACGGACCAGTATGAGCCATATCAACCAGTATGGACCAGTATGAGCCATATCAACCAGTACGGACCAGTACAGACCCATATAAACCAGGATGGACCAGTACAGACCCGTATAAACCAGTACGGACCAGTATGAGCCACACGGACCGGTACGGACCAGTATAGACCAGTACGGACCAGTATGAGCCATATCAACCAGTATGGACCAGTATGAGCCATATCAACCAGTATGGACCAGTACAGACCCGTATAAACCAGTACGGACCAGTATGAGCCACATGGACCAGTATGGACCCGTATAAACCAGTACGGACCAGTATGGACCAGTATGAGCCACACGGACCAGTACGGACCAGTACAGACCAGTATAGACCAGTACAGAGCAGTATGGACCAGTATGAGCCACACGGACCGGTACGGACCAGTACAGACCAGTATAGACCAGTACGGACCAGTATGAGCCACACGGACCAGTACGGACCAGTATAGACCAGTATGGACCAGTATGAGCCACATGGACCGGTACGGACCAGTATAGACCAGTATAGACCAGTACGGACCAGTACGGACCAGTATGAGCCATATCAACCAGTATGGACCAGTACAGACCAGTATAGACCAGTACGGACCAGTACAGACCAGTATAGACCAGTACGGAGCAGTATGGACCAGTACGGACCAGTATGAGCCACACGGACCGGTACGGACCAGTACAGACCAGTATAGACCAGTACGGACCAGTACAGACCCGTACAGACCAGTACAGAGCAGTATGGACCAGTATGAGCCACACGGACCAGTACAGACCAGTACGGACCAGTATAGACCAGTACGGACCAGTATGGACCAGTATGAGCCACACGGACCAGTACGGACCAGCATGAGCCACACGGACCAGTACGGACCAGTACAGACCAGTATGGACCAGTATGAGCCACACGGACCGGTACGGACCAGTACAGACCAGTATGGACCCGTGTAAACCAGTATGGACCAGTATGAGCCACACAGACCAGTACGGACCAGTACAGACCAGTATGGACCCGTATAAACCAGTATGGACCAGTATGAGCCACACGGACCAGTACGGACCAGTATGAGCCACACAGACCAGTATGGACCAGTATGAGCCACACAGACCAGTACGGACCAGTACAGACCAGTATGGACCCGTATAAACCAGTATGGACTGGTATGAGCCTCCCCTTCCCACCCAGTGGCCCCCAGTTCCCTCAGGAAGCCCGCCCAGTATAAACCAGTATGGACCGGTATAGACCAGTACAGACTAGTAGGGACAGGTATGGGCCAGTAAGGACCAGTGTAAACCAGTACAGACCAGTATGGAGCAATAGGGACCCGTACAGACCAGTATGGACCAGTACAGACCAGTATGACCCCCAGTCCCTCCCAGTTCAATCCCAAGTCCATCCCAGTCCATCCCAGTCCATCCCAGTCCAAACCAGTCCCCCCCAGTTCAATCCCAGTTCTCTCCCAGTCCCACCCAGTCCATCCCAGTTCAAACCAGTCACTCCCAGTCCATCCCAGTCCCATCCCAAATCCATTCCAGTCCATCCCAGTCCCTCCCCGTCCAATCCCAGTTCAATCCCAGTCCCTCCCAGTCCAAACCAGTCCCTCCCAGTTCAATCCCAGTCCCCCCCAGTCCAAACCAGTCCCATCCCAAATCCATTCCAGTCCCTCCCAGTTCAATCCCAGTCCCCCCCAGTCCAAACCAGTCCCTCCCAGTTCAATCCCAGTCCCCCCCAGTCCCATCCCAAATCCATCCCAGTCCCTCCCAGTGCCCCCCAGTCCATCCCAGTTCTCTCCCAGTGCCCTCCCAGTCCAAACCAGTTCAAACCAGTCCCTCCCAGTGCCCCCCAGTCCAAACCAGTCCCATCCCAAATCCATTCCAGTCCCTCCCAGTTCAATCCCAGTCCCCCCCAATCCCTCCCAGTCACTCCCAGTCCAAACCAGTTCCATCCCAAATCCATCCCAGTCCCCTCCCAGTCCAAACCAGTTCAAACCAGTCCCTCCCAGTCCCCCCCAGTCCAAACCAGTTCCATCCCAAATCCATCCCAGTCCATCCCAGTCCATCCCAGTCCCTCCCAGTCCCTCCCAGTTCAACCCAGTTCAACCCAGTCCCGTTACTCACGAAGCGGATGCGCTTGGGCATCTTGACCTGGGTGACGATGCCCCCGCGCTCGTAGTCGCTGAACCCGCTGGTGTCGCCCACACTGAACGTGTAGGGGCCTGGGGGGGGCGTCAGGGACCCCGGAGTGCCCCAGGGACCCAGGAGCGCCCCAAGGGACCCAGGAGGGACCCAGGGGACCCAGGAGGGACCCAGGAGTGCCCCAAGGGACCCGGGAGGGACCCAAGGGACCCAGGAGTGCCCCCAGGGACCCAGGAGCGCCCCAGGGACCCAGGGGTTCGGGGGGGACCCAGGAGTGCGGGGGACATGGGAGTTCAAGGAAGGACCCAGGAGTTCGGGGAACCCAAACAAGGGACCCAGGCATCCGGGGGGGACCAAACGAGGGACCCAGGCATCCGGGAAAGGCCCAAAAAGGGACCCAGGTGTCCAGGAGGGACCAAACAAGGGACCCAGGCGTCCGGGGGGAACCGAAGGAGGGACCCAGGCGTCCGGGGGGGACCGAAGGAGGGACCCAGGTGTCCGGGAGGGACCCAGGCGTCCGGGGGGGTACCGAGGGAGGGACCCAGGTGTCCGGGAGGGACCCAGGCGTCCGGGGGGGACCGAAGGAGGAACCCAGGCGTCCGGGGGGAACCAAATGAGGGACCCAGGCGTCCGGGGGGGACCGAAGGAGGGACCCAGGCGTCCGGGGGGGTACCGAGGGAGGGACCCAGGCGTCCGGGGGGGACCGAAGGAGGAACCCAGGTGTCCGGGGGTGTACCGAGGGAGGGACCCAGGCGTCCGGGGGGGACCGAAGGAGGGACCCAGGCGTCCGGGGGGACCGAAGGAGGGACCCAGGCGTCCGGGGGGTATGGAAGGAGGGACCCAGGCGTCCGGGGGGGGACCAAGGGAGGGACCCAGGCGTCCGGGGGGTACGGAGGGAGGGACCCAGGCGTCCGGGGGGTACTGAGGGAGGGACCCAGGCGGCCGGGGGGTACGGAGGGAGGGACCCAGGCGTCCGGCTCACCGAGCACGCGGATCTCGAGCGGCCCGCAGCGGTTCAGCTCGTCCATCCCCTCGACCTCGGTGAACGTCACGAAGTCCCCCGTCTCGAAGCCGTGACGAGCGTCGTCCAGACACGTCACCTCCCCCGGGCAGCCCTGCGGGGGGACCCAGGCGTCCGGGGGGGACCCAGGCGTCCGGGAGGGACTCCTCCCCCAACCCCGGGGACCCAGGTGTCCGGGAAAGCCCCTAAAATAGCCCATATAGGGGACCCAGGTGTCCGGGAGGGACCCAAAATAGCCCATATAGGGGACCCAGGCGTCCGGGAGAGGGACCCAGGCGTCCGGGAGGGACTGCTCCCCCAACCCCGGGGACCCAGGCGTCCAGGAGGGACCCAGGCATCCGGGAGGGACCCAGGCGTCCGGGAGGGACCCAGAATAGCCCATATAGGGGACCCAGGCGTCCGGGAGACCTCAAACAAGGGACCCAGGCATCCGGGGAGGGACCCAAAACAGCCCATATAGGGGACCCAGGTGTCCGGGAGAGGGGACCCAGGCGTCCGGGGAAGGGACCCAGGCGTCCGGTACCTTGGTGACCATGGAGACCATGGCGCTGAGCGGCTGCTCCCCGTTGGTGTCGGTCACCACGAAATCGTCCCCAAAATCGCAGAAAAGCTGCCTAAAAACGGAGGGGGGAGGGGTCAGCCAGGGGACCCAGGCGTCCGGGAAGCACCCGAGGGACCCAGGCGTCCGGGGGAGGACCCAGGCGTCCGGGAGACCCCCAAAAAGGGACCCAGGAGTCCGGGAAAGGACCCAAAAAGGGACCCAGGTGTCCGGGAGAGGTCCCCAAAAGGGACCCAGGCGTCCGGGAGAGGACCCAGGTGTCTGGGAGATGCTGGAAAAACGGGACCCAGGCGTCCGGGAGAGCCCCAAAAAAGGACCCAGGCGTCCGGGAGACCCCCCGAAAAGGGACCCAGGCGTCCGGGAGAGCCCCAAAAAAGGACCCAGGCGTCCGGAAGACCCCCCGAAAAGGGACCCAGGCGTCCGGGAGAGGACCCAGAAAGGGACCCAGGCGTCCGGGAGACCCCAAAAAAGGGACCCAGGCATCTGAGAGAGGACCCAAAAAAGGGACCCAGGCGTCCAGGAGATGACATAAATAGGGGACCCAGGCGTCCGGGAGATGACATACATAGGGGACCCAGGCGTCCGGGGGTGACCCTGGTGTCTGGGAGATGCTGGAAAAAGGGGACCCAGGTGTCCGGGAAAGGACCCCAGAAGGGACCCAGGCGTCCGGGAGACCCCATAAAAGGGACCCAGGCGTCCGGGAGACCCTATAGAAGGGACCCAGGCATCCGGGAGAGCCCCAAAAAGGGCCCCAGGCGTCCGGGAGACCCTATAGAAGGGACCCAGGCATCCGGGAGACCCCCCAAAAAAGGGACCCAGGCGTCCGGGCCCCCCACTCACCCGAAGAGCCCCCTGGTGTCGGCCACCACCAGCTTGATCCCGCGCTCGTGGCAGAAATCGCCCACCCACAGCTGCTCCTCCAGCGGGGAGTTGGTCAGGACCACCACCTGCGCACGGACGGACGGACGGACGGATGGACGGGGGGACGTGGGACGGACGGGGATGGACGGGGGGACATGGGGCAGGGGGACGGATGGAGGGACGCGGGGGACGGACAGGGGGACGTGGGGCAGGGGGACGGACACACGGATGCAGGGGATGGACAGACAGACGTGGGGCCGGGGATGGATGGGGGGATGTGGGGCAGGGGGACGGACACACGGACGTGGGGTGGGGGGACAGACAGGGGGACATGGGGCGGGGGGACGGACAGACAGGGGGACGTGGGGCATGGGGAGGGATGGGGGGACGGACGGGGGGACATGGGGCAGGGACGGACAGACAGACATGGGGCAAGGGGACGGACACACAGACATGGGGGACGGGGACGGATGGGGGGACGGACAGGGGGACGGACGGGGGGACATGGGGCAGGGGGACGGACACACGGACGTGGGGGACAGACACACAGACGTGGGGGATGTGGGGCAGGGGGACGGACACACGGACGTGGGGCAGGGGGACGTGGGGCAGGGACGGACAGACAGACATGGGGCAGGGGGACGGACACACGGACGCGGGGGACGGACACACAGACATGGGGGACAGGGACGGATGGGGGGACGGACAGGGGGACGGACGGGGGGACATGGGGCAGGGGGACAGACACACGGACGTGGGGGACGGACACACAGACGTGGGGGATGTGGGGCAGGGGGACGGACAGACAGACATGGGACAGACAGGGGGACGGACACATGGACGTGGGGCAGGGGGACGTGGGGCAGGGACGGACAGACAGACATGGGGCAGGGGGACGGACACACGGACGTGGGGCATGGGGACGGATGGGGGGATGGACAGGGGGACGGACGGGGGGACGGACACACGGACGTGGGGCAGGGACGGACAGACAGACGTGGGGCCAGGGACGGACAGGGGGACGTGGGGCCAGGGACGGACAGGGGGACGTGGGGCATGGGGATGGATGGACAGACGTGGGGACGGACGGGGGGACGTGGAGCAGGGGATGGACAGGGGGACGTGGGACAGACGGGGGGACGGACACACGGACGTGGGGGACGGATGGACGGGGGACGTGGGACGGACAGGGGGACGGACACACGGACGTGGGGCAGACAGGGGGACATGGGGATATGGGGACATTATGGGGGAGATGGGGGTTCAGTGTTATTGGGGTTCAGTGTTATTGGGGTTCAGTGTTATTGGGGTTCGTTATATGGGGATTAATTATTATTGGGGTTCAGTATTATTTGGGTTAATTATTATTGGACTTTGTTATATGGGGATTAATTATTATTGGGGTTCATTATTATTGGACTTTGTTATATGGGGATTAATTATTATTGGGGTTCAGTATTACTTGGGTTCATTATTATTGAAGTTCATTATATGGGGATTAATTATTATTGGGGATTCAGTATCATTTGGGTTCATTATTATTGAAGTTCATTATATGGGGACTAATTATTATTGGGGGTTCAGTGTTATTGGGGTTCGTTATATGGGGATTAATTATTATTGGGGTTCAGTATTATTTGGGTTAATTATTATTGGACATCGTTATATGGGGATTAATTATTATTGGGGTTCAGTATCATTTGGGTTCATTATTATTGAAGTTCATTATATGGGGATTAATTATTATTAGGGATTCAGTATCATTTGGGTTCATTATTATTGAAGTTCATTATATGGGGATTAATTATTATTGGGGATTCAGTGTTATTGGGGTTCAGTGTTATTGGGGTTCGTTATATGGGGATTAATTATTATTGGGGTTCATTATTATTGGACTTTGTTATATGGGGATTAATTATTATTGGGGTTCATTATTATTGGACTTTGTTATATGGGGATTAATTATTATTGGGGTTCATTATTATTGGACTTTGTTATATGGGGATTAATTATTATTGG
>NW_028115790.1:0-57954 GCF_964273445.1 Streptopelia decaocto | reverse complement strand
AAACTTTTCAAATCCCTCTCAAAATTGTTGAAATTCTGTTGAAGCTTTTAAAATTCTCTCTAGAATTTTCAAAATCCACTTCAACATGTTTACAATTTCACGTCAAAAAATGGCTAAAATTCCAGTTGAAATTTTTTCAAAGTCCCTTAAAAATTTTCCAATTTTTGTCCCAATTCTTCCCATTCCCATTGAAACTTTTCAAATCCCTCTCAAAATTGTTGAAATTCTCTTGAAGCTTTTAAAATTCTCTCTAGAATTTTCAAAATCCATGGCCACATGTTTACAATTTCACGTCAAAAAATGGCTAAAATTCCAGTTGAAATTTTTTCAAAGTCCCTTAAAAATTTTCCAATTTTTGTCCCAATTCTTCCCATTCCCATTGAAACTTTTCAAATCCCTCTCAAAATTGTTGAAATTCTGTTGAAGCTTTTAAAATTCTCTCTAGAATTTTCAAAATCCATGTCCACATGTTTACAATTTCACGTCAAAAAATGGCTAAAATTCCAGTTGAAATTTTTTCAAAGTCCCTTAAAAAATTTCCAATTTTTGTCCCAATTCTTCCCATTCCCATTGAAACTTTTCAAATCCCTCTCAAAATTGTTGAAATTCTCTTGAAGCTTTTAAAATTCTCTCTAGAATTTTCAAAATCCATGGCCACATGTTTACAATTTCACGTCAAAAAATGGCTAAAATTCCAGTTGAAATTTTTTCCAAGTCCCTTAAAAATTTTCCAATTTTTGTCCCAATTCTTCCCATTCCCATTGAAACTTTTCAAATCCCTCTCAAAATTGTTGAAATTCTGTTGAAGCTTTTAAAATTCTCTCTAGAATTTTCAAAATCCACTTCAACATGTTTACAATTTCACGTCAAAAAATGGCTAAAATTCCAGTTGAAATTTTTTCAAAGTCCCTTAAAAAATTTCCAATTTTTGTCCCAATTCTTCCCATTCCCATTGAAACTTTTCAAATCCCTCTCAAAATTGTTGAAATTCTCTTGAAGCTTTTAAAATTCTCTCTAGAATTTTCAAAATCCATGGCCACATGTTTACAATTTCACGTCAAAAAATGGCTAAAATTCCAGTTGAAATTTTTTCCAAGTCCCTTAAAAATTTTCCAATTTTTGTCCCAATTCTTCCCATTCCCATTGAAACTTTTCAAATCCCTCTCAAAATTGTTGAAATTCTCTTGAAGCTTTTAAAATTCTCTCTAGAATTTTCAAAATCCATGGCCACATGTTTACAATTTCATGTCAAAAAATGGCTAAAATTCCAGTTGAAATTTTTTCAAAGTCCCTTAAAAATTTTCCAATTTTTGTCCCAATTCTTCCAATTCCCATTGAAACTTTTCAAATCCCTCTCAAAATTGTTGAAATTCTGTTAAAGCTTTTAAAATTCTCTCTAGAATTTTCAAAATCCATGTCCACATGTTTACAATTTCACGTCAAAAAATGGCTAAAATTCCAGTTGAAATTTTTTCAAAGTCCCTTAAAAAATTTCCAATTTTTGTCCCAATTCTTCCCATTCCCATTGAAACTTTTCAAATCCCTCTCAAAATTGTTGAAATTCTCTTGAAGCTTTTAAAATTCTCTCTAGAATTTTCAAAATCCATGTCCACATGTTTACAATTTCACATAAAAAAATGGCTAAAATTCCAGTTGAAATTTTTTCCAAGTCCCTTAAAAATTTTCCAATTTTTGTCCCAATTCTTCCCATTCCCATTGAAACTTTTCAAATCCCTCTCAAAATTGTAGAAATTCTGTTGAAGCTTTTAAAATTCTCTCTAGAATTTTCAAAATCCATGGCCACATGTTTACAATTTCACGTCAAAAAATGGCTAAAATTCCAGTTGAAATTTTTTCAAAGTCCCTTAAAAATTTTCCAATTTTTGTCCCAATTCTTCCCATTCCCATTGAAACTTTTCAAATCCCTCTCAAAATTGTAGAAATTCTGTTGAAGCTTTTAAAATTCTCTCTAGAATTTTCAAAATCCATGGCCACATGTTTACAATTTCACGTCAAAAAATGGCTAAAATTCCAGTTGAAATTTTTTCAAAGTCCCTTAAAAATTTTCCAATTTTTGTCCCAATTCTTCCCATTCCCATTGAAACTTTTCAAATCCCTCTCAAAATTGTTGAAATTCTCTTGAAGCTTTTAAAATTCTCTCTAGAATTTTCAAAATCCATGTCCACATGTTTACAATTTCACGTCAAAAAATGGCTAAAATTCCAGTTGAAATTTTTTCAAAGTCCCTTAAAAATTTTCCAATTTTTGTCCCAATTCTTCCCATTCCCATTGAAACTTTTCAAATCCCTCTCAAAATTGTTGAAATTCTCTTGAAGCTTTTAAAATTCTCTCTAGAATTTTCAAAATCCATGTCCACATGTTTACAATTTCACGTCAAAAAATGGCTAAAATTCCAGTTGAAATTTTTTCAAAGTCCCTTAAAAATTTTCCAATTTTTGTCCCAATTCTTCCCATTCCCATTGAAACTTTTCAAATCCCTCTCAAAATTCTTGAAATTCTCTTGAAGCTTTTAAAATTCTCTCTAGAATTTTCAAAATCCATGGCCACATGTTTACAATTTCACGTCAAAAAATGGCTAAAATTCCAGTTGAAATTTTTTCAAAGTCCCTTAAAAATTTTCCAATTTTTGTCCCAATTCTTCCCATTCCCATTGAAACTTTTCAAATCCCTCTCAAAATTGTAGAAATTCTGTTGAAGCTTTTAAAATTCTCTCTAGAATTTTCAAAATCCATGTCCACATGTTTACAATTTCACGTCAAAAAATGGCTAAAATTCCAGTTGAAATTTTTTCCAAGTCCCTTAAAAATTTTCCAATTTTTGTCCCAATTCTTCCCATTCCCATTGAAACTTTTCAAATCCCTCTCAAAATTGTTGAAATTCTCTTGAAGCTTTTAAAATTCTCTCTAGAATTTTCAAAATCCATGGCCACATGTTTACAATTTCACGTCAAAAAATGGCTAAAATTCCAGTTGAAATTTTTTCAAAGTCCCTTAAAAATTTTCCAATTTTTGTCCCAATTCTTCCCATTCCCATTGAAACTTTTCAAATCCCTCTCAAAATTGTAGAAATTCTGTTGAAGCTTTTAAAATTCTCTCTAGAATTTTCAAAATCCATGGCCACATGTTTACAATTTCACGTCAAAAAATGGCTAAAATTCCAGTTGAAATTTTTTCAAAGTCCCTTAAAAATTTTCCAATTTTTGTCCCAATTCTTCCCATTCCCATTGAAACTTTTCAAATCCCTCTCAAAATTGTTGAAATTCTCTTGAAGCTTTTAAAATTCTCTCTAGAATTTTCAAAATCCATGTCCACATGTTTACAATTTCACGTCAAAAAATGGCTAAAATTCCAGTTGAAATTTTTTCAAAGTCCCTTAAAAATTTTCCAATTTTTGTCCCAATTCTTCCCATTCCCATTGAAACTTTTCAAATCCCTCTCAAAATTGTTGAAATTCTCTTGAAGCTTTTAAAATTCTCTCTAGAATTTTCAAAATCCATGTCCACATGTTTACAATTTCACGTCAAAAAATGGCTAAAATTCCAGTTGAAATTTTTTCAAAGTCCCTTAAAAATTTTCCAATTTTTGTCCCAATTCTTCCCATTCCCATTGAAACTTTTCAAATCCCTCTCAAAATTCTTGAAATTCTCTTGAAGCTTTTAAAATTCTCTCTAGAATTTTCAAAATCCATGGCCACATGTTTACAATTTCACGTCAAAAAATGGCTAAAATTCCAGTTGAAATTTTTTCAAAGTCCCTTAAAAATTTTCCAATTTTTGTCCCAATTCTTCCCATTCCCATTGAAACTTTTCAAATCCCTCTCAAAATTGTAGAAATTCTGTTGAAGCTTTTAAAATTCTCTCTAGAATTTTCAAAATCCATGTCCACATGTTTACAATTTCACGTCAAAAAATGGCTAAAATTCCAGTTGAAATTTTTTCAAAGTCCCTTAAAAATTTTCCAATTTTTGTCCCAATTCTTCCCATTCCCATTGAAACTTTTCAAATCCCTCTCAAAATTGTTGAAATTCTCTTGAAGCTTTTAAAATTCTCTCTAGAATTTTCAAAATCCATGGCCACATGTTTACAATTTCACGTCAAAAAATGGCTAAAATTCCAGTTGAAATTTTTTCAAAGTCCCTTAAAAATTTTCCAATTTTTGTCCCAATTCTTCCCATTCCCATTGAAACTTTTCAAATCCCTCTCAAAATTGTTGAAATTCTCTTGAAGCTTTTAAAATTCTCTCTAGAATTTTCAAAATCCATGTCCACATGTTTACAATTTCACATAAAAAAATGGCTAAAATTCCAGTTGAAATTTTTTCCAAGTCCCTTAAAAATTTTCCAATTTTTGTCCCAATTCTTCCCATTCCCATTGAAACTTTTCAAATCCCTCTCAAAATTGTTGAAATTCTCTTGAAGCTTTTAAAATTCTCTCTAGAATTTTCAAAATCCATGGCCACATGTTTACAATTTCACGTCAAAAAATGGCTAAAATTCCAGTTGAAATTTTTTCAAAGTCCCTTAAAAATTTTCCAATTTTTGTCCCAATTCTTCCCATTCCCATTGAAACTTTTCAAATCCCTCTCAAAATTGTTGAAATTCTGTTAAAGCTTTTAAAATTCTCTCTAGAATTTTCAAAATCCATGTCCACATGTTTACAATTTCACGTCAAAAAATGGCTAAAATTCCAGTTGAAATTTTTTCAAAGTCCCTTAAAAATTTTCCAATTTTTGTCCCAATTCTTCCCATTCCCATTGAAACTTTTCAAATCCCTCTCAAAATTGTTGAAATTCTCTTGAAGCTTTTAAAATTCTCTCTAGAATTTTCAAAATCCATGTCCACATGTTTACAATTTCACGTCAAAAAATGGCTAAAATTCCAGTTGAAATTTTTTCAAAGTCCCTTAAAAATTTTCCAATTTTTGTCCCAATTCTTCCCATTCCCATTGAAACTTTTCAAATCCCTCTCAAAATTGTTGAAATTCTCTTGAAGCTTTTAAAATTCTCTCTAGAATTTTCAAAATCCATGTCCACATGTTTACAATTTCACGTCAAAAAATGGCTAAAATTCCAGTTGAAATTTTTTCCAAGTCCCTTAAAAATTTTCCAATTTTTGTCCCAATTCTTCCCATTCCCATTGAAACTTTTCAAATCCCTCTCAAAATTGTTGAAATTCTCTTGAAGCTTTTAAAATTCTCTCTAGAATTTTCAAAATCCATGTCCACATGTTTCCAATTTCACATAAAAAAATTGCTAAAATTCCAGTTGAAATTTTTTCAAAGTCCCTTAAAAATTTTCCAATTTTTGTCCCAATTCTTCCCATTCCCATTGAAACTTTTCAAATCCCTCTCAAAATTGTTGAAATTCTCTTGAAGCTTTTAAAATTCTCTCTAGAATTTTCAAAATCCATGGCCACATGTTTACAATTTCACGTCAAAAAATGGCTAAAATTCCAGTTGAAATTTTTTCAAAGTCCCTTAAAAATTTTCCAATTTTTGTCCCAATTCTTCCCATTCCCATTGAAACTTTTCAAATCCCTCTCAAAATTGTTGAAATTCTCTTGAAGCTTTTAAAATTCTCTCTAGAATTTTCAAAATCCATGGCCACATGTTTACAATTTCACATAAAAAAATTGCTAAAATTCCAGTTGAAATTTTTTCCAAGTCCCTTAAAAATTTTCCAATTTTTGTCCCAATTCTTCCCATTCCCATTGAAACTTTTCAAATCCCTCTCAAAATTGTAGAAATTCTGTTGAAGCTTTTAAAATTCTCTCTAGAATTTTCAAATTCCATGGCCACATGTTTACAATTTCACATAAAAAAATGGCTAAAATTCCAGTTGAAATTTTTTCAAAGTCCCTTAAAAATTTTCCAATTTTTGTCCCAATTCTTCCCATTCCCATTGAAACTTTTCAAATCCCTCTCAAAATTGTTGAAATTCTGTTGAAGCTTTTAAAATTCTCTCTAGAATTTTCAAAATCCACTTCAACATGTTTACAATTTCACGTCAAAAAATGGCTAAAATTCCAGTTGAAATTTTTTCAAAGTCCCTTAAAAATTTTCCAATTTTTGTCCCAATTCTTCCCATTCCCATTGAAACTTTTCAAATCCCTCTCAAAATTGTAGAAATTCTCTTGAAGCTTTTAAAATTCTCTCTAGAATTTTCAAAATCCATGGCCACATGTTTACAATTTCACGTCAAAAAATGGCTAAAATTCCAGTTGAAATTTTTTCAAAGTCCCTTAAAAATTTTCCAATTTTTGTCCCAATTCTTCCCATTCCCATTGAAACTTTTCAAATCCCTCTCAAAATTGTTGAAATTCTCTTGAAGCTTTTAAAATTCTCTCTAGAATTTTCAAAATCCACTTCAACATGTTTACAATTTCACGTCAAAAAATGGCTAAAATTCCAGTTGAAATTTTTTCAAAGTCCCTTAAAAATTTTCCAATTTTTGTCCCAATTCTTCCCATTCCCATTGAAACTTTTCAAATCCCTCTCAAAATTGTTGAAATTCTCTTGAAGCTTTTAAAATTCTCTCTAGAATTTTCAAAATCCATGTCCACATGTTTACAATTTCACGTCAAAAAATGGCTAAAATTCCAGTTGAAATTTTTTCCAAGTCCCTTAAAAATTTTCCAATTTTTGTCCCAATTCTTCCCATTCCCATTGAAACTTTTCAAATCCCTCTCAAAATTGTTGAAATTCTGTTGAAGCTTTTAAAATTCTCTCTAGAATTTTCAAAATCCACTTCAACATGTTTACAATTTCACGTCAAAAAATGGCTAAAATTCCAGTTGAAATTTTTTCAAAGTCCCTTAAAAAATTTCCAATTTTTGTCCCAATTCTTCCCATTCCCATTGAAACTTTTCAAATCCCTCTCAAAATTGTTGAAATTCTCTTGAAGCTTTTAAAATTCTCTCTAGAATTTTCAAAATCCATGGCCACATGTTTACAATTTCACGTCAAAAAATGGCTAAAATTCCAGTTGAAATTTTTTCCAAGTCCCTTAAAAATTTTCCAATTTTTGTCCCAATTCTTCCCATTCCCATTGAAACTTTTCAAATCCCTCTCAAAATTGTTGAAATTCTCTTGAAGCTTTTAAAATTCTCTCTAGAATTTTCAAAATCCATGGCCACATGTTTACAATTTCATGTCAAAAAATGGCTAAAATTCCAGTTGAAATTTTTTCAAAGTCCCTTAAAAATTTTCCAATTTTTGTCCCAATTCTTCCCATTCCCATTGAAACTTTTCAAATCCCTCTCAAAATTGTTGAAATTCTGTTAAAGCTTTTAAAATTCTCTCTAGAATTTTCAAAATCCATGTCCACATGTTTACAATTTCACGTCAAAAAATGGCTAAAATTCCAGTTGAAATTTTTTCAAAGTCCCTTAAAAAATTTCCAATTTTTGTCCCAATTCTTCCCATTCCCATTGAAACTTTTCAAATCCCTCTCAAAATTGTTGAAATTCTCTTGAAGCTTTTAAAATTCTCTCTAGAATTTTCAAAATCCATGTCCACATGTTTACAATTTCACATAAAAAAATGGCTAAAATTCCAGTTGAAATTTTTTCAAAGTCCCTTAAAAATTTTCCAATTTTTGTCCCAATTCTTCCCATTCCCATTGAAACTTTTCAAATCCCTCTCAAAATTGTAGAAATTCTGTTGAAGCTTTTAAAATTCTCTCTAGAATTTTCAAAATCCATGGCCACATGTTTACAATTTCACGTCAAAAAATGGCTAAAATTCCAGTTGAAATTTTTTCAAAGTCCCTTAAAAATTTTCCAATTTTTGTCCCAATTCTTCCCATTCCCATTGAAACTTTTCAAATCCCTCTCAAAATTGTAGAAATTCTGTTGAAGCTTTTAAAATTCTCTCTAGAATTTTCAAAATCCATGGCCACATGTTTACAATTTCACGTCAAAAAATGGCTAAAATTCCAGTTGAAATTTTTTCAAAGTCCCTTAAAAATTTTCCAATTTTTGTCCCAATTCTTCCCATTCCCATTGAAACTTTTCAAATCCCTCTCAAAATTGTTGAAATTCTCTTGAAGCTTTTAAAATTCTCTCTAGAATTTTCAAAATCCATGTCCACATGTTTACAATTTCACGTCAAAAAATGGCTAAAATTCCAGTTGAAATTTTTTCAAAGTCCCTTAAAAATTTTCCAATTTTTGTCCCAATTCTTCCCATTCCCATTGAAACTTTTCAAATCCCTCTCAAAATTGTTGAAATTCTCTTGAAGCTTTTAAAATTCTCTCTAGAATTTTCAAAATCCATGTCCACATGTTTACAATTTCACGTCAAAAAATGGCTAAAATTCCAGTTGAAATTTTTTCAAAGTCCCTTAAAAATTTTCCAATTTTTGTCCCAATTCTTCCCATTCCCATTGAAACTTTTCAAATCCCTCTCAAAATTGTTGAAATTCTCTTGAAGCTTTTAAAATTCTCTCTAGAATTTTCAAAATCCATGGCCACATGTTTACAATTTCACGTCAAAAAATGGCTAAAATTCCAGTTGAAATTTTTTCAAAGTCCCTTAAAAAATTTCCAATTTTTGTCCCAATTCTTCCCATTCCCATTGAAACTTTTCAAATCCCTCTCAAAATTGTTGAAATTCTCTTGAAGCTTTTAAAATTCTCTCTAGAATTTTCAAAATCCATGGCCACATGTTTACAATTTCACGTCAAAAAATGGCTAAAATTCCAGTTGAAATTTTTTCAAAGTCCCTTAAAAATTTTCCAATTTTTGTCCCAATTCTTCCCATTCCCATTGAAACTTTTCAAATCCCTCTCAAAATTGTTGAAATTCTCTTGAAGCTTTTAAAATTCTCTCTAGAATTTTCAAAATCCATGGCCACATGTTTACAATTTCACGTCAAAAAATGGCTAAAATTCCAGTTGAAATTTTTTCAAAGTCCCTTAAAAATTTTCCAATTTTTGTCCCAATTCTTCCCATTCCCATTGAAACTTTTCAAATCCCTCTCAAAATTGTTGAAATTCTCTTGAAGCTTTTAAAATTCTCTCTAGAATTTTCAAAATCCATGTCCACATGTTTACAATTTCACATAAAAAAATGGCTAAAATTCCAGTTGAAATTTTTTCCAAGTCCCTTAAAAATTTTCCAATTTTTGTCCCAATTCTTCCCATTCCCATTGAAACTTTTCAAATCCCTCTCAAAATTGTTGAAATTCTCTTGAAGCTTTTAAAATTCTCTCTAGAATTTTCAAAATCCATGTCCACATGTTTACAATTTCACGTCAAAAAATGGCTAAAATTCCAGTTGAAATTTTTTCAAAGTCCCTTAAAAATTTTCCAATTTTTGTCCCAATTCTTCCCATTCCCATTGAAACTTTTCAAATCCCTCTCAAAATTGTTGAAATTCTCTTGAAGCTTTTAAAATTCTCTCTAGAATTTTCAAAATCCATGTCCACATGTTTACAATTTCACGTCAAAAAATGGCTAAAATTCCAGTTGAAATTTTTTCAAAGTCCCTTAAAAATTTTCCAATTTTTGTCCCAATTCTTCCCATTCCCATTGAAACTTTTCAAATCCCTCTCAAAATTGTTGAAATTCTCTTGAAGCTTTTAAAATTCTCTCTAGAATTTTCAAAATCCATGTCCACATGTTTACAATTTCACGTCAAAAAATGGCTAAAATTCCAGTTGAAATTTTTTCAAAGTCCCTTAAAAATTTTCCAATTTTTGTCCCAATTCTTCCCATTCCCATTGAAACTTTTCAAATCCCTCTCAAAATTGTTGAAATTCTGTTAAAGCTTTTAAAATTCTCTCTAGAATTTTCAAAATCCATGTCCACATGTTTACAATTTCACGTCAAAAAATGGCTAAAATTCCAGTTGAAATTTTTTCCAAGTCCCTTAAAAATTTTCCAATTTTTGTCCCAATTCTTCCCATTCCCATTGAAACTTTTCAAATCCCTCTCAAAATTGTTGAAATTCTCTTGAAGCTTTTAAAATTCTCTCTAGAATTTTCAAAATCCATGTCCACATGTTTCCAATTTCACATAAAAAAATTGCTAAAATTCCAGTTGAAATTTTTTCAAAGTCCCTTAAAAATTTTCCAATTTTTGTCCCAATTCTTCCCATTCCCATTGAAACTTTTCAAATCCCTCTCAAAATTGTTGAAATTCTCTTGAAGCTTTTAAAATTCTCTCTAGAATTTTCAAAATCCATGGCCACATGTTTACAATTTCACGTCAAAAAATGGCTAAAATTCCAGTTGAAATTTTTTCAAAGTCCCTTAAAAATTTTCCAATTTTTGTCCCAATTCTTCCCATTCCCATTGAAACTTTTCAAATCCCTCTCAAAATTGTTGAAATTCTCTTGAAGCTTCTAAAATTCTCTCTAGAATTTTCAAAATCCATGGCCACATGTTTACAATTTCACATAAAAAAATTGCTAAAATTCCAGTTGAAATTTTTTCCAAGTCCCTTAAAAATTTTCCAATTTTTGTCCCAATTCTTCCCATTCCCATTGAAACTTTTCAAATCCCTCTCAAAATTGTAGAAATTCTGTTGAAGCTTTTAAAATTCTCTCTAGAATTTTCAAAATCCATGTCCACATGTTTACAATTTCACGTCAAAAAATGGCTAAAATTCCAGTTGAAATTTTTTCAAAGTCCCTTAAAAATTTTCCAATTTTTGTCCCAATTCTTCCCATTCCCATTGAAACTTTTCAAATCCCTCTCAAAATTGTTGAAATTCTGTTAAAGCTTTTAAAATTCTCTCTAGAATTTTCAAAATCCATGTCCACATGTTTACAATTTCACGTCAAAAAATGGCTAAAATTCCAGTTGAAATTTTTTCCAAGTCCCTTAAAAATTTTCCAATTTTTGTCCCAATTCTTCCCATTCCCATTGAAACTTTTCAAATCCCTCTCAAAATTGTTGAAATTCTCTTGAAGCTTTTAAAATTCTCTCTAGAATTTTCAAAATCCATGTCCACATGTTTCCAATTTCACATAAAAAAATTGCTAAAATTCCAGTTGAAATTTTTTCAAAGTCCCTTAAAAATTTTCCAATTTTTGTCCCAATTCTTCCCATTCCCATTGAAACTTTTCAAATCCCTCTCAAAATTGTTGAAATTCTCTTGAAGCTTTTAAAATTCTCTCTAGAATTTTCAAAATCCATGGCCACATGTTTACAATTTCACGTCAAAAAATGGCTAAAATTCCAGTTGAAATTTTTTCAAAGTCCCTTAAAAATTTTCCAATTTTTGTCCCAATTCTTCCCATTCCCATTGAAACTTTTCAAATCCCTCTCAAAATTGTTGAAATTCTCTTGAAGCTTCTAAAATTCTCTCTAGAATTTTCAAAATCCATGGCCACATGTTTACAATTTCACATAAAAAAATTGCTAAAATTCCAGTTGAAATTTTTTCCAAGTCCCTTAAAAATTTTCCAATTTTTGTCCCAATTCTTCCCATTCCCATTGAAACTTTTCAAATCCCTCTCAAAATTGTAGAAATTCTGTTGAAGCTTTTAAAATTCTCTCTAGAATTTTCAAAATCCATGTCCACATGTTTACAATTTCACGTCAAAAAATGGCTAAAATTCCAGTTGAAATTTTTTCAAAGTCCCTTAAAAATTTTCCAATTTTTGTCCCAATTCTTCCCATTCCCATTGAAACTTTTCAAATCCCTCTCAAAATTGTTGAAATTCTCTTGAAGCTTTTAAAATTCTCTCTAGAATTTTCAAAATCCATGTCCACATGTTTACAATTTCATGTCAAAAAATGGCTAAAATTCCAGTTGAAATTTTTTCAAAGTCCCTTAAAAATTTTCCAATTTTTGTCCCAATTCTTCCCATTCCCATTGAAACTTTTCAAATCCCTCTCAAAATTGTTGAAATTCTGTTGAAGCTTTTAAAATTCTCTCTAGAATTTTCAAAATCCATGTCCACATGTTTACAATTTCACGTCAAAAAATGGCTAAAATTCCAGTTGAAATTTTTTCAAAGTCCCTTAAAAATTTTCCAATTTTTGTCCCAATTCTTCCCATTCCCATTGAAACTTTTCAAATCCCTCTCAAAATTGTAGAAATTCTCTTGAAGCTTTTAAAATTCTCTCTAGAATTTTCAAAATCCATGGCCACATGTTTACAATTTCACGTCAAAAAATGGCTAAAATTCCAGTTGAAATTTTTTCCAAGTCCCTTAAAAATTTTCCAATTTTTGTCCCAATTCTTCCCATTCCCATTGAAACTTTTCAAATCCCTCTCAAAATTGTTGAAATTCTGTTGAAGCTTTTAAAATTCTCTCTAGAATTTTCAAAATCCATGTCCACATGTTTACAATTTCACGTCAAAAAATGGCTAAAATTCCAGTTGAAATTTTTTCCAAGTCCCTTAAAAATTTTCCAATTTTTGTCCCAATTCTTCCCATTCCCATTGAAACTTTTCAAATCCCTCTCAAAATTGTAGAAATTCTGTTGAAGCTTTTAAAATTCTCTCTAGAATTTTCAAAATCCATGTCCACATGTTTACAATTTCACGTCAAAAATGGCTAAAATTCCAGTTGAAATTTTTTCAAAGTCCCTTAAAAATTTTCCAATTTTTGTCCCAATTCTTCCCATTCCCATTGAAACTTTTCAAATCCCTCTCAAAATTGTTGAAATTCTCTTGAAGCTTTTAAAATTCTCTCTAGAATTTTCAAAATCCATGGCCACATGTTTACAATTTCACGTCAAAAAATGGCTAAAATTCCAGTTGAAATTTTTTCAAAGTCCCTTAAAAATTTTCCAATTTTTGTCCCAATTCTTCCCATTCCCATTGAAACTTTTCAAATCCCTCTCAAAATTGTTGAAATTCTCTTGAAGCTTTTAAAATTCTCTCTAGAATTTTCAAAATCCATGGCCACATGTTTACAATTTCACATAAAAAAATTGCTAAAATTCCAGTTGAAATTTTTTCAAAGTCCCTTAAAAATTTTCCAATTTTTGTCCCAATTCTTCCCATTCCCATTGAAACTTTTCAAATCCCTCTCAAAATTGTTGAAATTCTGTTGAAGCTTTTAAAATTCTCTCTAGAATTTTCAAAATCCATGTCCACATGTTTACAATTTCACGTCAAAAAATGGCTAAAATTCCAGTTGAAATTTTTTCAAAGTCCCTTAAAAATTTTCCAATTTTTGTCCCAATTCTTCCCATTCCCATTGAAACTTTTCAAATCCCTCTCAAAATTGTTGAAATTCTCTTGAAGCTTTTAAAATTCTCTCTAGAATTTTCAAAATCCATGGCCACATGTTTACAATTTCACGTCAAAAAATGGCTAAAATTCCAGTTGAAATTTTTTCAAAGTCCCTTAAAAATTTTCCAATTTTTGTCCCAATTCTTCCCATTCCCATTGAAACTTTTCAAATCCCTCTCAAAATTGTTGAAATTCTGTTGAAGCTTTTAAAATTCTCTCTAGAATTTTCAAAATCCATGTCCACATGTTTACAATTTCACATAAAAAAATTGCTAAAATTCCAGTTGAAATTTTTTCAAAGTCCCTTAAAAATTTTTCCAATTTTTGTCCCAATTCTTCCCATTCCCATTGAAACTTTTCAAATCCCTCTCAAAATTGTTGAAATTCTGTTGAAGCTTTTAAAATTCTCTCTAGAATTTTCAAATTCCATGGCCACATATTTACAATTTCACGTCAAAAAATGGCTAAAATTCCAGTTGAAATTTTTTCAAAGTCCCTTAAAAATTTTCCAATTTTTGTCCCAATTCTTCCCATTCCCATTGAAACTTTTCAAATCCCTCTCAAAATTGTTGAAATTCTGTTGAAGCTTTTAAAATTCTCTCTAGAATTTTCAAAATCCATGTCCACATGTTTACAATTTCAGGTCAAAAAATGGCTAAAATTCCAGTTGAAATTTTTTCAAAGTCCCTTAAAAATTTTCCAATTTTTGTCCCAATTCTTCCCATTCCCATTGAAACTTTTCAAATCCCTCTCAAAATTGTAGAAATTCTGTTGAAGCTTTTAAAATTCTCTCTAGAATTTTCAAAATCCATGGCCACATGTTTACAATTTCACGTCAAAAAATGGCTAAAATTCCAGTTGAAATTTTTTCAAAGTCCCTTAAAAATTTTCCAATTTTTGTCCCAATTCTTCCCATTCCCATTGAAACTTTTCAAATCCCTCTCAAAATTGTTGAAATTCTGTTGAAGCTTTTAAAATTCTCTCTAGAATTTTCAAAATCCATGTCCACATGTTTACAATTTCACGTCAAAAAAAGGCTAAAATTCCAGTTGAAATTTTTTCAAAGTCCCTTAAAAATTTTCCAATTTTTGTCCCAATTCTTCCCATTCCCATTGAAACTTTTCAAATCCCTCTCAAAATTGTTGAAATTCTCTTGAAGCTTTTAAAATTCTCTCTAGAATTTTCAAAATCCATGGCCACATGTTTACAATTTCACGTCAAAAAATTGCTAAAATTCCAGTTGAAATTTTTTCAAAGTCCCTTAAAAATTTTCCAATTTTTGTCCCAATTCTTCCCATTCCCATTGAAACTTTTCAAATCCCTTTCAAAATTGTAGAAATTCTGTTGAAGCTTTTAAAATTCTCTCTAGAATTTTCAAAATCCATGTCCACATGTTTACAATTTCACGTCAAAAAATGGCTAAAATTCCAGTTGAAATTTTTTCGAAGTCCCTTAAAAATTTTCCAATTTTTGTCCCAATTCTTCCCATTCCCATTGAAACTTTTCAAATCCCTCTCAAAATTGTTGAAATTCTCTTGAAGCTTTTAAAATTCTCTCTAGAATTTTCAAAATCCATGGCCACATGTTTACAATTTCACGTCAAAAAATGGCTAAAATTCCAGTTGAAATTTTTTCAAAGTCCCTTAAAAATTTTCCAATTTTTGTCCCAATTCTTCCCATTCCCATTGAAACTTTTCAAATCCCTCTCAAAATTGTTGAAATTCTCTTGAAGCTTTTAAAATTCTCTCTAGAATTTTCAAAATCCATGGCCACATGTTTACAATTTCACGTCAAAAAATGGCTAAAATTCCAGTTGAAATTTTTTCAAAGTCCCTTAAAAATTTTCCAATTTTTGTCCCAATTCTTCCCATTCCCATTGAAACTTTTCAAATCCCTCTCAAAATTGTTGAAATTCTCTTGAAGCTTTTAAAATTCTCTCTAGAATTTTCAAAATCCATGGCCACATGTTTACAATTTCACGTCAAAAAATGGCTAAAATTCCAGTTGAAATTTTTTCAAAGTCCCTTAAAAATTTTCCAATTTTTGTCCCAATTCTTCCCATTCCCATTGAAACTTTTCAAATCCCTCTCAAAATTGTAGAAATTCTCTTGAAGCTTTTAAAATTCTCTCTAGAATTTTCAAAATCCATGTCCACATGTTTACAATTTCACGTCAAAAAATGGCTAAAATTCCAGTTGAAATTTTTTCAAAGTCCCTTAAAAATTTTCCAATTTTTGTCCCAATTCTTCCCATTCCCATTGAAACTTTTCAAATCCCTTTCAAAATTGTAGAAATTCTGTTGAAGCTTTTAAAATTCTCTCTAGAATTTTCAAAATCCATGTCCACATGTTTACAATTTCACGTCAAAAAATGGCTAAAATTCCAGTTGAAATTTTTTCGAAGTCCCTTAAAAATTTTCCAATTTTTGTCCCAATTCTTCCCATTCCCATTGAAACTTTTCAAATCCCTCTCAAAATTGTTGAAATTCTGTTGAAGCTTTTAAAATTCTCTCTAGAATTTTCAAAATCCATGTCCACATGTTTACAATTTCAGGTCAAAAAATGGCTAAAATTCCAGTTGAAATTTTTTCAAAGTCCCTTAAAAATTTTCCAATTTTTGTCCCAATTCTTCCCATTCCCATTGAAACTTTTCAAATCCCTCTCAAAATTGTTGAAATTCTCTTGAAGCTTTTAAAATTCTCTCTAGAATTTTCAAAATCCATGTCCACATGTTTACAATTTCATGTCAAAAAATGGCTAAAATTCCAGTTGAAATTTTTTCAAAGTCCCTTAAAAATTTTCCAATTTTTGTCCCAATTCTTCCCATTCCCATTGAAACTTTTCAAATCCCTCTCAAAATTGTTGAAATTCTCTTGAAGCTTTTAAAATTCTCTCTAGAATTTTCAAAATCCATGGCCACATGTTTACAATTTCACGTCAAAAAATGGCTAAAATTCCAGTTGAAATTTTTTCAAAGTCCCTTAAAAATTTTCCAATTTTTGTCCCAATTCTTCCCATTCCCATTGAAACTTTTCAAATCCCTCTCAAAATTGTTGAAATTCTCTTGAAGCTTTTAAAATTCTCTCTAGAATTTTCAAAATCCATGGCCACATGTTTACAATTTCACATAAAAAAATTGCTAAAATTCCAGTTGAAATTTTTTCAAAGTCCCTTAAAAATTTTCCAATTTTTGTCCCAATTCTTCCCATTCCCATTGAAACTTTTCAAATCCCTCTCAAAATTGTTGAAATTCTCTTGAAGCTTTTAAAATTCTCTCTAGAATTTTCAAAATCCATGTCCACATGTTTACAATTTCACGTCAAAAAATGGCTAAAATTCCAGTTGAAATTTTTTCAAAGTCCCTTAAAAATTTTCCAATTTTTGTCCCAATTCTTCCCATTCCCATTGAAACTTTTCAAATCCCTCTCAAAATTGTTGAAATTCTCTTGAAGCTTTTAAAATTCTCTCTAGAATTTTCAAAATCCATGGCCACATGTTTACAATTTCACGTCAAAAAATGGCTAAAATTCCAGTTGAAATTTTTTCAAAGTCCCTTAAAAATTTTCCAATTTTTGTCCCAATTCTTCCCATTCCCATTGAAACTTTTCAAATCCCTCTCAAAATTGTTGAAATTCTGTTGAAGCTTTTAAAATTCTCTCTAGAATTTTCAAAATCCATGTCCACATGTTTACAATTTCACATAAAAAAATTGCTAAAATTCCAGTTGAAATTTTTTCAAAGTCCCTTAAAAATTTTCCAATTTTTGTCCCAATTCTTCCCATTCCCATTGAAACTTTTCAAATCCCTCTCAAAATTGTTGAAATTCTGTTGAAGCTTTTAAAATTCTCTCTAGAATTTTCAAATTCCATGGCCACATATTTACAATTTCACGTCAAAAAATGGCTAAAATTCCAGTTGAAATTTTTTCAAAGTCCCTTAAAAATTTTCCAATTTTTGTCCCAATTCTTCCCATTCCCATTGAAACTTTTCAAATCCCTCTCAAAATTGTTGAAATTCTCTTGAAGCTTTTAAAATTCTCTCTAGAATTTTCAAAATCCATGTCCACATGTTTACAATTTCAGGTCAAAAAATGGCTAAAATTCCAGTTGAAATTTTTTCAAAGTCCCTTAAAAATTTTCCAATTTTTGTCCCAATTCTTCCCATTCCCATTGAAACTTTTCAAATCCCTCTCCAAATTGTTGAAATTCTCTTGAAGCTTTTAAAATTCTCTCTAGAATTTTCAAAATCCATGGCCACATGTTTACAATTTCACGTCAAAAAATGGCTAAAATTCCAGTTGAAATTTTTTCAAAGTCCCTTAAAAATTTTCCAATTTTTGTCCCAATTCTTCCCATTCCCATTGAAACTTTTCAAATCCCTCTCAAAATTGTTGAAATTCTGTTGAAGCTTTTAAAATTCTCTCTAGAATTTTCAAAATCCATGTCCACATGTTTACAATTTCACGTCAAAAAAAGGCTAAAATTCCAGTTGAAATTTTTTCAAAGTCCCTTAAAAATTTTCCAATTTTTGTCCCAATTCTTCCCATTCCCATTGAAACTTTTCAAATCCCTCTCAAAATTGTTGAAATTCTCTTGAAGCTTTTAAAATTCTCTCTAGAATTTTCAAAATCCATGGCCACATGTTTACAATTTCACGTCAAAAAATTGCTAAAATTCCAGTTGAAATTTTTTCAAAGTCCCTTAAAAATTTTCCAATTTTTGTCCCAATTCTTCCCATTCCCATTGAAACTTTTCAAATCCCTTTCAAAATTGTAGAAATTCTGTTGAAGCTTTTAAAATTCTCTCTAGAATTTTCAAAATCCATGTCCACATGTTTACAATTTCACGTCAAAAAATGGCTAAAATTCCAGTTGAAATTTTTTCGAAGTCCCTTAAAAATTTTCCAATTTTTGTCCCAATTCTTCCCATTCCCATTGAAACTTTTCAAATCCCTCTCAAAATTGTTGAAATTCTCTTGAAGCTTTTAAAATTCTCTCTAGAATTTTCAAAATCCATGGCCACATGTTTACAATTTCACGTCAAAAAATGGCTAAAATTCCAGCTGAAATTTTTTCAAAGTCCCTTAAAAATTTTCCAATTTTTGTCCCAATTCTTCCCATTCCCATTGAAACTTTTCAAATCCCTCTCAAAATTGTTGAAATTCTCTTGAAGCTTTTAAAATTCTCTCTAGAATTTTCAAAATCCATGGCCACATGTTTACAATTTCACGTCAAAAAATGGCTAAAATTCCAGTTGAAATTTTTTCAAAGTCCCTTAAAAATTTTCCAATTTTTGTCCCAATTCTTCCCATTCCCATTGAAACTTTTCAAATCCCTCTCAAAATTGTTGAAATTCTCTTGAAGCTTTTAAAATTCTCTCTAGAATTTTCAAAATCCATGGCCACATGTTTACAATTTCACGTCAAAAAATGGCTAAAATTCCAGTTGAAATTTTTTCAAAGTCCCTTAAAAATTTTCCAATTTTTGTCCCAATTCTTTCCCATTCCCATTGAAACTTTTCAAATCCCTCTCAAAATTGTAGAAATTCTCTTGAAGCTTTTAAAATTCTCTCTAGAATTTTCAAAATCCATGTCCACATGTTTACAATTTCACGTCAAAAAATGGCTAAAATTCCAGTTGAAATTTTTTCAAAGTCCCTTAAAAATTTTCCAATTTTTGTCCCAATTCTTCCCATTCCCATTGAAACTTTTCAAATCCCTCTCAAAATTGTTGAAATTCTCTTGAAGCTTTTAAAATTCTCTCTAGAATTTTCAAAATCCATGGCCACATGTTTACAATTTCACGTCAAAAAATGGCTAAAATTCCAGTTGAAATTTTTTCAAAGTCCCTTAAAAATTTTCCAATTTTTGTCCCAATTCTTCCCATTCCCATTGAAACTTTTCAAATCCCTCTCAAAATTGTTGAAATTCTGTTGAAGCTTTTAAAATTCTCTCTAGAATTTTCAAAATCCATGTCCACATGTTTACAATTTCACATAAAAAATTGCTAAAATTCCAGTTGAAATTTTTTCAAGTCCCTTAAAAATTTTCCAATTTTTGTCCCAATTCTTCCCATTCCCATTGAAACTTTTCAAATCCCTCTCAAAATTGTTGAAATTCTGTTGAAGCTTTTAAAATTCTCTCTAGAATTTTCAAATTCCATGGCCACATATTTACAATTTCACGTCAAAAAATGGCTAAAATTCCAGTTGAAATTTTTTCAAAGTCCCTTAAAAATTTTCCAATTTTTGTCCCAATTCTTCCATTCCCATTGAAACTTTTCAAATCCCTCTCAAAATTGTTGAAATTCTGTTGAAGCTTTTAAAATTCTCTCTAGAATTTTCAAAATCCATGTCCACATGTTTACAATTTCAGGTCAAAAAATGGCTAAAATTCCAGTTGAAATTTTTTCAAAGTCCCTTAAAAATTTTCCAATTTTTGTCCCAATTCTTCCCATTCCCATTGAAACTTTTCAAATCCCTCTCAAAATTGTAGAAATTCTGTTGAAGCTTTTAAAATTCTCTCTAGAATTTTCAAAATCCATGGCCACATGTTTACAATTTCACGTCAAAAAATGGCTAAAATTCCAGTTGAAATTTTTTCAAAGTCCCTTAAAAATTTTCCAATTTTTGTCCCAATTCTTCCCATTCCCATTGAAACTTTTCAAATCCCTCTCAAAATTGTTGAAATTCTGTTGAAGCTTTTAAAATTCTCTCTAGAATTTTCAAAATCCATGTCCACATGTTTACAATTTCACGTCAAAAAATGGCTAAAATTCCAGTTGAAATTTTTTCAAAGTCCCTTAAAAATTTTCCAATTTTTGTCCCAATTCTTCCCATTCCCATTGAAACTTTTCAAATCCCTCTCAAAATTGTTGAAATTCTCTTGAAGCTTTTAAAATTCTCTCTAGAATTTTCAAAATCCATGGCCACATGTTTACAATTTCACGTCAAAAAATTGCTAAAATTCCAGTTGAAATTTTTTCAAAGTCCCTTAAAAATTTTCCAATTTTTGTCCCAATTCTTCCCATTCCCATTGAAACTTTTCAAATCCCTTTCAAAATTGTAGAAATTCTGTTGAAGCTTTTAAAATTCTCTCTAGAATTTTCAAAATCCATGTCCACATGTTTACAATTTCACGTCAAAAAATGGCTAAAATTCCAGTTGAAATTTTTTCGAAGTCCCTTAAAAATTTTCCAATTTTTGTCCCAATTCTTCCCATTCCCATTGAAACTTTTCAAATCCCTCTCAAAATTGTTGAAATTCTCTTGAAGCTTTTAAAATTCTCTCTAGAATTTTCAAAATCCATGGCCACATGTTTACAATTTCACGTCAAAAAATGGCTAAAATTCCAGTTGAAATTTTTTCAAAGTCCCTTAAAAATTTTCCAATTTTTGTCCCAATTCTTCCCATTCCCATTGAAACTTTTCAAATCCCTCTCAAAATTGTTGAAATTCTCTTGAAGCTTTTAAAATTCTCTCTAGAATTTTCAAAATCCATGGCCACATGTTTACAATTTCACGTCAAAAAATGGCTAAAATTCCAGTTGAAATTTTTTCAAAGTCCCTTAAAAATTTTCCAATTTTTGTCCCAATTCTTCCCATTCCCATTGAAACTTTTCAAATCCCTCTCAAAATTGTTGAAATTCTCTTGAAGCTTTTAAAATTCTCTCTAGAATTTTCAAAATCCATGGCCACATGTTTACAATTTCACGTCAAAAAATGGCTAAAATTCCAGTTGAAATTTTTTCAAAGTCCCTTAAAAATTTTCCAATTTTTGTCCCAATTCTTCCCATTCCCATTGAAACTTTTCAAATCCCTCTCAAAATTGTAGAAATTCTCTTGAAGCTTTTAAAATTCTCTCTAGAATTTTCAAAATCCATGTCCACATGTTTACAATTTCACGTCAAAAAATGGCTAAAATTCCAGTTGAAATTTTTTCAAAGTCCCTTAAAAATTTCCAATTTTTGTCCCAATTCTTCCCATTCCCATTGAAACTTTTCAAATCCCTCTCAAAATTGTTGAAATTCTCTTGAAGCTTTTAAAATTCTCTCTAGAATTTTCAAAATCCATGGCCACATGTTTACAATTTCACGTCAAAAAATGGCTAAAATTCCAGTTGAAATTTTTTCAAAGTCCCTTAAAAATTTTCCAATTTTTGTCCCAATTCTTCCCATTCCCATTGAAACTTTTCAAATCCCTCTCAAAATTGTAGAAATTCTGTTGAAGCTTTTAAAATTCTCTCTAGAATTTTCAAAATCCATGGCCACATGTTTACAATTTCACGTCAAAAAATGGCTAAAATTCCAGTTGAAATTTTTTCAAGTCCCTTAAAAATTTTCCAATTTTTGTCCCAATTCTTCCCATTCCCATTGAAACTTTTCAAATCCCTCTCAAAATTGTTGAAATTCTCTTGAAGCTTTTAAAATTCTCTCTAGAATTTTCAAAATCCATGTCCACATGTTTACAATTTCACGACAAAAAATGGCTAAAATTCCAGTTGAAATTTTTTCAAAGTCCCTTAAAAATTTTCCAATTTTTGTCCCAATTCTCCCCATTCCCATTGAAACTTTTCAAATCCCTCTCAAAATTGTAGAAATTCTGTTGAAGCTTTTAAAATTCTCTCTAGAATTTTCAAAATCCATGGCCACATGTTTACAATTTCACGTCAAAAAATGGCTAAAATTCCAGTTGACATTTTTTCAAAGTCCCTTAAAAATTTTCCAATTTTTGTCCCAATTCTTCCCATTCCCATTGAAACTTTTCAAATCCCTCTCAAATTGTAGAAATTCTGTTGAAGCTTTTAAAATTCTCTCTAGAATTTTCAAAATCCATGGCCACATGTTTACAATTTCACGTCAAAAAATGGCTAAAATTCCAGTTGAAATTTTTTCAAAGTCCCTTAAAAATTTTCCAATTTTTGTCCCAATTCTTCCCATTCCCATTGAAACTTTTCAAATCCCTCTCAAAATTGTAGAAATTCTGTTGAAGCTTTTAAAATTCTCTCTAGAATTTTCAAAATCCATGTCCACATGTTTACAATTTCACGTCAAAAAATGGCTAAAATGCCAGTTGAAATTTTTTCAAAGTCCCTTAAAAAATTTCCAATTTTTGTCCCAATTCTTCCCATTCCCATTGAAACTTTTCAAATCCCTCTCAAAATTGTTGAAATTCTGTTGAAGCTTTTAAAATTCTCTCTAGAATTTTCAAAATCCATGGCCACATGTTTACAATTTCACGTCAAAAAATGGCTAAAATTCCAGTTGAAATTTTTTCAAAGTCCCTTAAAAATTTTCCAATTTTTGTCCCAATTCTTCCCATTCCCATTGAAACTTTTCAAATCCCTCTCAAAATTGTTGAAATTCTGTTGAAGCTTTTAAAATTCTCTCTAGAATTTCAAAATCCATGTCCACATGTTTACAATTTCAGGTCAAAAAATGGCTAAAATTCCAGTTGAAATTTTTTCAAAGTCCCTTAAAAATTTTCCAATTTTTGTCCCAATTCTTCCCATTCCCATTGAAACTTTTCAAATCCCTCTCAAAATTGTTGAAATTCTCTTGAAGCTTTTAAAATTCTCTCTAGAATTTTCAAAATCCACTTCAACATGTTTACAATTTCACGTCAAAAAATGGCTAAAATTCCAGTTGAAATTTTTTCAAAGTCCCTTAAAAATTTTCCAATTTTTGTCCCAATTCTTCCCATTCCCATTGAAACTTTTCAAATCCCTCTCAAAATTGTTGAAATTCTGTTGAAGCTTTTAAAATTCTCTCTAGAATTTTCAAAATCCATGTCCACATGTTTACAATTTCACGTCAAAAAATGGCTAAAATTCCAGTTGAAATTTTTTCAAAGTCCCTTAAAAATTTTCCAATTTTTGTCCCAATTCTTCCCATTCCCATTGAAACTTTTCAACTCCCTCTCAAAATTGTTGAAATTCTCTTGAAGCTTTTAAAATTCTCTCTAGAATTTTCAAAATCCATGTCCACATGTTTACAATTTCACGTCAAAAAATGGCTAAAATTCCAGTTGAAATTTTTTCAAAGTCCCTTAAAAATTTTCCAATTTTTGTCCCAATTCTTCCCATTCCCATTGAAACTTTTCAAATCCCTTTCAAAATTGTAGAAATTCTCTTGAAGCTTTTAAAATTCTCTCTAGAATTTTCAAAATCCATGTCCACATGTTTACAATTTCACGTCAAAAAATGGCTAAAATTCCAGTTGAAATTTTTTCGAAGTCCCTTAAAAATTTTCCAATTTTTGTCCCAATTCTTCCCATTCCCATTGAAACTTTTCAAATCCCTCTCAAAATTGTTGAAATTCTCTTGAAGCTTTTAAAATTCTCTCTAGAATTTTCAAAATCCATGGCCACATGTTTACAATTTCATGTCAAAAAATGGCTAAAATTCCAGTTGAAATTTTTCAAAGTCCCTTAAAAATTTTCCAATTTTTGTCCCAATTCTTCCCATTCCCATTGAAACTTTTCAAATCCCTCTCAAAATTGTTGAAATTCTCTTGAAGCTTTTAAAATTCTCTCTAGAATTTTCAAAATCCATGTCCACATGTTTACAATTTCACGTCAAAAAATGGCTAAAATTCCAGTTGAAATTTTTTCAAAGTCCCTTAAAAATTTTCCAATTTTTGTCCCAATTCTTCCCATTCCCATTGAAACTTTTCAAATCCCTCTCAAAATTGTTGAAATTCTCTTGAAGCTTTTAAAATTCTCTCTAGAATTTTCAAAATCCATGGCCACATGTTTACAATTTCACGACAAAAAATGGCTAAAATTCCAGTTGAAATTTTTTCAAAGTCCCTTAAAAATTTTCCAATTTTTGTCCCAATTCTTCCCATTCCCATTGAAACTTTTCAAATCCCTCTCAAAATTGTTGAAATTCTCTTGAAGCTTTTAAAATTCTCTCTAGAATTTTCAAAATCCATGGCCACATGTTTACAATTTCACGTCAAAAAATGGCTAAAATTCCAGTTGAAATTTTTTCAAAGTCCCTTAAAAATTTTCCAATTTTTGTCCCAATTCTTCCCATTCCCATTGAAACTTTTCAAATCCCTCTCAAAATTGTTGAAATTCTCTTGAAGCTTTTAAAATTCTCTCTAGAATTTTCAAAATCCATGGCCACATGTTTACAATTTCACGTCAAAAAATGGCTAAAATTCCAGTTGAAATTTTTTCAAAGTCCCTTAAAAATTTTCCAATTTTTGTCCCAATTCTTCCCATTCCCATTGAAACTTTTCAAATCCCTCTCAAAATTGTTGAAATTCTCTTGAAGCTTTTAAAATTCTCTCTAGAATTTTCAAAATCCATGTCCACATGTTTACAATTTCACGTCAAAAAATGGCTAAAATTCCAGATGAAATTTTTTCAAAGTCCCTTAAAAATTTTCCAATTTTTGTCCCAATTCTTCCCATTCCCATTGAAACTTTTCAAATCCCTCTCAAAATTGTTGAAATTCTCTTGAAGCTTTTAAAATTCTCTCTAGAATTTTCAAAATCCATGGCCACATGTTTACAATTTCACGTCAAAAAATTGCTAAAATTCCAGTTGAAATGTTTTCAAAGTCCCTTAAAAATTTTCCAATTTTTGTCCCAATTCTTCCCATTCCCATTGAAACTTTTCAAATCCCTCTCAAAATTGTTGAAATTCTGTTGAAGCTTTTAAAATTCTCTCTAGAATTTTCAAAATCCATGGCCACATGTTTACAATTTCACGTCAAAAAATGGCTAAAATTCCAGTTGAAATTTTTTCAAAGTCCCTTAAAAATTTTCCAATTTTTGTCCCAATTCTTCCCATTCCCATTGAAACTTTTCAAATCCCTCTCAAAATTGTAGAAATTCTGTTGAAGCTTTTAAAATTCTCTCTAGAATTTTCAAAATCCATGTCCACATGTTTACAATTTCACGACAAAAAATGGCTAAAATTCCAGTTGAAATTTTTTCAAAGTCCCTTAAAAATTTTCCAATTTTTGTCCCAATTCTCCCCATTCCCATTGAAACTTTTCAAATCCCTCTCAAAATTGTAGAAATTCTGTTGAAGCTTTTAAAATTCTCTCTAGAATTTTCAAAATCCATGGCCACATGTTTACAATTTCACGTCAAAAAATGGCTAAAATTCCAGTTGACATTTTTTCAAAGTCCCTTAAAAATTTTCCAATTTTTGTCCCAATTCTTCCCATTCCCATTGAAACTTTTCAAATCCCTCTCAAAATTGTAGAAATTCTGTTGAAGCTTTTAAAATTCTCTCTAGAATTTTCAAAATCCATGGCCACATGTTTACAATTTCACGTCAAAAAATGGCTAAAATTCCAGTTGAAATTTTTTCAAAGTCCCTTAAAAATTTTCCAATTTTTGTCCCAATTCTTCCCATTCCCATTGAAACTTTTCAAATCCCTCTCAAAATTGTAGAAATTCTGTTGAAGCTTTTAAAATTCTCTCTAGAATTTTCAAAATCCATGTCCACATGTTTACAATTTCACGTCAAAAAATGGCTAAAATTCCAGTTGAAATTTTTTCAAAGTCCCTTAAAAAATTTCCAATTTTTGTCCCAATTCTTCCCATTCCCATTGAAACTTTTCAAATCCCTCTCAAAATTGTTGAAATTCTGTTGAAGCTTTTAAAATTCTCTCTAGAATTTTCAAAATCCATGGCCACATGTTTACAATTTCACGTCAAAAAATGGCTAAAATTCCAGTTGAAATTTTTTCAAAGTCCCTTAAAAATTTTCCAATTTTTGTCCCAATTCTTCCCATTCCCATTGAAACTTTTCAAATCCCTCTCAAAATTGTTGAAATTCTCTTGAAGCTTTTAAAATTCTCTCTAGAATTTTCAAAATCCATGGCCACATGTTTACAATTTCACGTCAAAAAATGGCTAAAATTCCAGTTGAAATTTTTTCAAAGTCCCTTAAAAATTTTCCAATTTTTGTCCCAATTCTTCCCATTCCCATTGAAACTTTTCAAATCCCTCTCAAAATTGTTGAAATTCTCTTGAAGCTTTTAAAATTCTCTCTAGAATTTTCAAAATCCATGGCCACATGTTTACAATTTCACGTCAAAAAATGGCTAAAATTCCAGTTGAAATTTTTTCAAAGTCCCTTAAAAATTTTCCAATTTTTGTCCCAATTCTTCCCATTCCCATTGAAACTTTTCAAATCCCTCTCAAAATTGTTGAAATTCTGTTGAAGCTTTTAAAATTCTCTCTAGAATTTTCAAAATCCATGTCCACATGTTTACAATTTCAGGTCAAAAAATGGCTAAAATTCCAGTTGAAATTTTTTCAAAGTCCCTTAAAAATTTTCCAATTTTTGTCCCAATTCTCCCCATTCCCATTGAAACTTTTCAAATCCCTCTCAAAATTGTAGAAATTCTGTTGAAGCTTTTAAAATTCTCTCTAGAATTTTCAAAGTCCATGTCCACATGTTTACAATTTCACGTCAAAAAATGGCTAAAATTCCAGTTGAAATTTTTTCAAAGTCCCTTAAAAATTTTCCAATTTTTGTCCCAATTCTTCCCATTCCCATTGAAACTTTTCAAATCCCTCTCAAAATTGTTGAAATTCTCTTGAAGCTTTTAAAATTCTCTCTAGAATTTTCAAAATCCATGGCCACATGTTTACAATTTCACGTCAAAAAATGGCTAAAATTCCAGTTGAAATTTTTTCAAAGTCCCTTAAAAATTTTCCAATTTTTGTCCCAATTCTTCCCATTCCCATTGAAACTTTTCAAATCCCTCTCAAAATTGTTGAAATTCTGTTGAAGCTTTTAAAATTCTCTCTAGAATTTTCAAAATCCATGGCTACATGTTTACAATTTCACGTAAAAAAATGGCTAAAATTCCAGTTGAAATTTTTCAAAGTCCCTTAAAAATTTTCCAATTTTTGTCCCAATTCTTCCCATTCCCATTGAAACTTTTCAAATCCCTCTCAAAATTGTTGAAATTCTCTTGAAGCTTTTAAAATTCTCTCTAGAATTTTCAAAATCCATGTCCACATGTTTACAATTTCACATAAAAAAATTGCTAAAATTCCAGTTGAAATTTTTTCAAAGTCCCTTAAAAATTTTCCAATTTTTGTCCCAATTCTTCCCATTCCCATTGAAACTTTTCAAATCCCTCTCAAAATTGTAGAAATTCTCTTGAAGCTTTTAAAATTCTCTCTAGAATTTTCAAAATCCATGTCCACATGTTTACAATTTCACGTCAAAAAATGGCTAAAATTCCAGTTGAAATTTTTTCAAAGTCCCTTAAAAATTTTCCAATTTTTGTCCCAATTCTTCCCATTCCCATTGAAACTTTTCAAATCCCTCTCAAAATTGTTGAAATTCTCTTGAAGCTTTTAAAATTCTCTCTAGAATTTTCAAAATCCATGGCCACATGTTTACAATTTCACGTCAAAAAATGGCTAAAATTCCAGTTGAAATTTTTTCAAAGTCCCTTAAAAATTTTCCAATTTTTGTCCCAATTCTTCCCATTCCCATTGAAACTTTTCAAATCCCTCTCAAAATTGTTGAAATTCTCTTGAAGCTTTTAAAATTCTCTCTAGAATTTTCAAAATCCATGGCCACATGTTTACAATTTCACGTCAAAAAATGGCTAAAATTCCAGTTGAAATTTTTTCCAAGTCCCTTAAAAATTTTCCAATTTTTGTCCCAATTCTTCCCATTCCCATTGAAACTTTTCAAATCCCTCTCAAAATTGTTGAAATTCTCTTGAAGCTTTTAAAATTCTCTCTAGAATTTTCAAAATCCATGTCCACATGTTTACAATTTCACATAAAAAAATTGCTAAAATTCCAGTTGAAATTTTTTCAAAGTCCCTTAAAAATTTTCCAATTTTTGTCCCAATTCTTCCCATTCCCATTGAAACTTTTCAAATCCCTCTCAAAATTGTAGAAATTCTCTTGAAGCTTTTAAAATTCTCTCTAGAATTTTCAAAATCCATGTCCACATGTTTACAATTTCACGTAAAAAAATGGCTAAAATTCCAGTTGAAATTTTTCGAAGTCCCTTAAAAATTTTCCAATTTTTGTCCCAATTCTTCCCATTCCCATTGAAACTTTTCAAATCCCTCTCAAAATTGTAGAAATTCTGTTGAAGCTTTTAAAATTCTCTCTAGAATTTTCAAAATCCATGTCCACATGTTTACAATTTCACGTCAAAAAATGGCTAAAATTCCAGTTGAAATTTTTTCAAAGTCCCTTAAAAATTTTCCAATTTTTGTCCCAATTCTTCCCATTCCCATTGAAACTTTTCAAATCCCTCTCAAAATTGTAGAAATTCTGTTGAAGCTTTTAAAATTCTCTCTAGAATTTTCAAAATCCATGTCCACATGTTTACAATTTCACGTCAAAAAATGGCTAAAATTCCAGTTGAAATTTTTTCCAAGTCCCTTAAAAATTTTCCAATTTTTGTCCCAATTCTTCCCATTCCCATTGAAACTTTTCAAATCCCTCTCAAAATTGTTGAAATTCTCTTGAAGCTTTTAAAATTCTCTCTAGAATTTTCAAAATCCATGGCCACATGTTTACAATTTCACGTCAAAAAATGGCTAAAATTCCAGTTGAAATTTTTTCAAAGTCCCTTAAAAATTTTCCAATTTTTGTCCCAATTCTTCCCATTCCCATTGAAACTTTTCAAATCCCTCTCAAATTTGTTGAAATTCTCTTGAAGCTTTTAAAATTCTCTCTAGAATTTTCAAAATCCATGGCCACATGTTTACAATTTCACGTCAAAAAATGGCTAAAATTCCAGTTGAAATTTTTTCAAAGTCCCTTAAAAATTTTCCAATTTTTGTCCCAATTCTTCCCATTCCCATTGAAACTTTTCAAATCCCTCTCAAAATTGTAGAAATTCTGTTGAAGCTTTTAAAATTCTCTCTAGAATTTTCAAAATCCATGGCCACATGTTTACAATTTCACGTCAAAAAATGGCTAAAATTCCAGTTGAAATTTTTTCAAAGTCCCTTAAAAATTTTCCAATTTTTGTCCCAATTCTTCCCATTCCCATTGAAACTTTTCAAATCCCTCTCAAAATTGTTGAAATTCTCTTGAAGCTTTTAAAATTCTCTCTAGAATTTTCAAAATCCATGGCCACATGTTTACAATTTCACGTCAAAAATGGCTAAAATTCCAGTTGAAATTTTTTCAAAGTCCCTTAAAAATTTTCCAATTTTTGTCCCAATTCTTCCCATTCCCATTGAAACTTTTCAAATCCCTCTCAAAATTGTTGAAATTCTGTTGAAGCTTTTAAAATTCTCTCTAGAATTTTCAAAATCCATGGCCACATGTTTACAATTTCACGTCAAAAAATGGCTAAAATTCCAGTTGAAATTTTTTCAAAGTCCCTTAAAAATTTTCCAATTTTTGTCCCAATTCTTCCCATTCCCATTGAAACTTTTCAAATCCCTCTCAAAATTGTAGAAATTCTGTTGAAGCTTTTAAAATTCTCTCTAGAATTTTCAAAATCCATGTCCACATGTTTACAATTTCACGTCAAAAAATGGCTAAAATTCCAGTTGAAATTTTTTCAAAGTCCCTTAAAAATTTTCCAATTTTTGTCCCAATTCTTCCCATTCCCATTGAAACTTTTCAAATCCCTCTCAAAATTGTTGAAATTCTCTTGAAGCTTTTAAAATTCTCTCTAGAATTTTCAAAATCCATGGCCACATGTTTACAATTTCACGTCAAAAAATGGCTAAAATTCCAGTTGAAATTTTTTCAAAGTCCCTTAAAAATTTTCCAATTTTTGTCCCAATTCTTCCCATTCCCATTGAAACTTTTCAAATCCCTCTCAAAATTGTAGAAATTCTCTTGAAGCTTTTAAAATTCTCTCTAGAATTTTCAAAATCCATGTCCACATGTTTACAATTTCACGTAAAAAAATGGCTAAAATTCCAGTTGAAATTTTTTCAAAGTCCCTTAAAAATTTTCCAATTTTTGTCCCAATTCTTCCCATTCCCATTGAAACTTTTCAAATCCCTCTCAAAATTGTTGAAATTCTCTTGAAGCTTTTAAAATTCTCTCTAGAATTTTCAAAATCCATGGCCACATGTTTACAATTTCACGTCAAAAAATGGCTAAAATTCCAGTTGAAATTTTTTCAAAGTCCCTTAAAAATTTTCCAATTTTTGTCCCAATTCTTCCCATTCCATTGAAACTTTTCAAATCCCTCTCAAAATTGTTGAAATTCTCTTGAAGCTTTTAAAATTCTCTCTAGAATTTTCAAAATCCATGTCCACATGTTTACAATTTCACATAAAAAAATTGCTAAAATTCCAGTTGAAATTTTTTCCAAGTCCCTTAAAAATTTTCCAATTTTTGTCCCAATTCTTCCCATTCCCATTGAAACTTTTCAAATCCCTCTCAAAATTGTAGAAATTCTCTTGAAGCTTTTAAAATTCTCTCTAGAATTTTCAAAATCCATGTCCACATGTTTACAATTTCACGTAAAAAAATGGCTAAAATTCCAGTTGAAATTTTTTCAAAGTCCCTTAAAAATTTTCCAATTTTTGTCCCAATTCTTCCCATTCCCATTGAAACTTTTCAAATCCCTCTCAAAATTGTTGAAATTCTCTTGAAGCTTTTAAAATTCTCTCTAGAATTTTCAAAATCCATGGCCACATGTTTACAATTTCACGTCAAAAAATGGCTAAAATTCCAGTTGAAATTTTTTCAAAGTCCCTTAAAAATTTTCCAATTTTTGTCCCAATTCTTCCCATTCCCATTGAAACTTTTCAAATCCCTCTCAAAATTGTAGAAATTCTGTTGAAGCTTTTAAAATTCTCTCTAGAATTTTCAAAATCCATGGCCACATGTTTACAATTTCACGTCAAAAAATGGCTAAAATTCCAGTTGAAATTTTTTCAAAGTCCCTTAAAAATTTTCCAATTTTTGTCCCAATTCTTCCCATTCCCATTGAAACTTTTCAAATCCCTCTCAAAATTGTTGAAATTCTCTTGAAGCTTTTAAAATTCTCTCTAGAATTTTCAAAATCCATGGCCACATGTTTACAATTTCACGTCAAAAAATGGCTAAAATTCCAGTTGAAATTTTTTCAAAGTCCCTTAAAAATTTTCCAATTTTTGTCCCAATTCTTCCCATTCCCATTGAAACTTTTCAAATCCCTCTCAAAATTGTTGAAATTCTCTTGAAGCTTTTAAAATTCTCTCTAGAATTTTCAAAATCCATGGCCACATGTTTACAATTTCACGTCAAAAAATGGCTAAAATTCCAGTTGAAATTTTTTCAAAGTCCCTTAAAAATTTTCCAATTTTTGTCCCAATTCTTCCCATTCCCATTGAAACTTTTCAAATCCTCTCAAAATTGTTGAAATTCTGTTGAAGCTTTTAAAATTCTCTCTAGAATTTTCAAAATCCATGTCCACATGTTTACAATTTCACGTAAAAAAATGGCTAAAATTCCAGTTGAAATTTTTTCAAAGTCCCTTAAAAATTTTCCAATTTTTGTCCCAATTCTTCCCATTCCCATTGAAACTTTTCAAATCCCTCTCAAAATTGTTGAAATTCTGTTGAAGCTTTTAAAATTCTCTCTAGAATTTTCAAAATCCATGGCCACATGTTTACAATTTCACGTCAAAAAATGGCTAAAATTCCAGTTGAAATTTTTTCAAAGTCCCTTAAAAATTTCCAATTTTTGTCCCAATTCTTCCCATTCCCATTGAAACTTTTCAAATCCCTCTCAAAATTGTAGAAATTCTCTTGAAGCTTTTAAAATTCTCTCTAGAATTTTCAAAATCCATGTCCACATGTTTACAATTCCACGTCAAAAAATGGCTAAAATTCCAGTTGAAATTTTTTCAAAGTCCCTTAAAAATTTTCCAATTTTTGTCCCAATTCTTCCCATTCCCATTGAAACTTTTCAAATCCCTCTCAAAATTGTTGAAATTCTCTTGAAGCTTTTAAAATTCTCTCTAGAATTTTCAAAATCCATGGCCACATGTTTACAATTTCACGTCAAAAAATGGCTAAAATTCCAGTTGAAATTTTTTCAAAGTCCCTTAAAAATTTTCCAATTTTTGTCCCAATTCTTCCCATTCCCATTGAAACTTTTCAAATCCCTCTCAAAATTGTTGAAATTCTGTTGAAGCTTTTAAAATTCTCTCTAGAATTTTCAAAATCCATGTCCACATGTTTACAATTTCACGTCAAAAAATGGCTAAAATTCCAGTTGAAATTTTTTCAAAGTCCCTTAAAAATTTTCCAATTTTTGTCCCAATTCTTCCCATTCCCATTGAAACTTTTCAAATCCCTCTCAAAATTGTTGAAATTCTGTTGAAGCTTTTAAAATTCTCTCTAGAATTTTCAAAATCCATGGCCACATGTTTACAATTTCACGTCAAAAAATGGCTAAAATTCCAGTTGAAATTTTTTCAAAGTCCCTTAAAAATTTTCCAATTTTTGTCCCAATTCTTCCCATTCCCATTGAAACTTTTCAAATCCCTCTCAAAATTGTTGAAATTCTCTTGAAGCTTTTAAAATTCTCTCTAGAATTTTCAAAATCCATGGCCACATGTTTACAATTTCACGTCAAAAAATGGCTAAAATTCCAGTTGAAATTTTTTCAAAGTCCCTTAAAAATTTTCCAATTTTTGTCCCAATTCTTCCCATTCCCATTGAAACTTTTCAAATCCCTTTCAAAATTGTAGAAATTCTCTTGAAGCTTTTAAAATTCTCTCTAGAATTTTCAAAATCCATGTCCACATGTTTACAATTTCACGTCAAAAAATGGCTAAAATTCCAGTTGAAATTTTTTCGAAGTCCCTTAAAAATTTTCCAATTTTTGTCCCAATTCTTCCCATTCCCATTGAAACTTTTCAAATCCCTCTCAAAATTGTTGAAATTCTCTTGAAGCTTTTAAAATTCTCTCTAGAATTTTCAAAATCCATGTCCACATGTTTACAATTTCATGTCAAAAAATGGCTAAAATTCCAGTTGAAATTTTTTCAAAGTCCCTTAAAAATTTTCCAATTTTTGTCCCAATTCTTCCCATTCCCATTGAAACTTTTCAAATCCCTCTCAAAATTGTTGAAATTCTGTTGAAGCTTTTAAAATTCTCTCTAGAATTTTCAAAATCCATGTCCACATGTTTACAATTTCACGTCAAAAAATGGCTAAAATTCCAGTTGAAATTTTTTCAAAGTCCCTTAAAAATTTTCCAATTTTTGTCCCAATTCTTCCCATTCCCATTGAAACTTTTCAAATCCCTCTCAAAATTGTTGAAATTCTCTTGAAGCTTTTAAAATTCTCTCTAGAATTTTCAAAATCCATGGCCACATGTTTACAATTTCACGTCAAAAAATGGCTAAAATTCCAGTTGAAATTTTTTCAAAGTCCCTTAAAAATTTTCCAATTTTTGTCCCAATTCTTCCCATTCCCATTGAAACTTTTCAAATCCCTCTCAAAATTGTTGAAATTCTCTTGAAGCTTTTAAAATTCTCTCTAGAATTTTCAAAATCCATGTCCACATGTTTACAATTTCACATAAAAAAATTGCTAAAATTCCAGTTGAAATTTTTTCAAAGTCCCTTAAAAATTTTCCAATTTTTGTCCCAATTCTCCCCATTCCCATTGAAACTTTTCAAATCCCTCTCAAAATTGTAGAAATTCTCTTGAAGCTTTTAAAATTCTCTCTAGAATTTTCAAAATCCATGTCCACATGTTTACAATTTCACGTCAAAAAATGGCTAAAATTCCAGTTGAAATTTTTTCAAAGTCCCTTAAAAATTTTCCAATTTTTGTCCCAATTCTTCCCATTCCCATTGAAACTTTTCAAATCCCTCTCAAAATTGTTGAAATTCTCTTGAAGCTTTTAAAATTCTCTCTAGAATTTTCAAAATCCATGGCCACATGTTTACAATTTCACGTCAAAAAATGGCTAAAATTCCAGTTGAAATTTTTTCAAAGTCCCTTAAAAATTTTCCAATTTTTGTCCCAATTCTTCCCATTCCCATTGAAACTTTTCAAATCCCTCTCAAAATTGTTGAAATTCTGTTGAAGCTTTTAAAATTCTCTCTAGAATTTTCAAAATCCATGGCCACATGTTTACAATTTCATGTCAAAAAATGGCTAAAATTCCAGTTGAAATTTTTTCAAAGTCCCTTAAAAATTTTCCAATTTTTGTCCCAATTCTTCCCATTCCCATTGAAACTTTTCAAATCCCTCTCAAAATTGTTGAAATTCTCTTGAAGCTTTTAAAATTCTCTCTAGAATTTTCAAAATCCATGGCCACATGTTTACAATTTCACGTCAAAAAATGGCTAAAATTCCAGTTGAAATTTTTTCAAAGTCCCTTAAAAAATTTCCAATTTTTGTCCCAATTCTTCCCATTCCCATTGAAACTTTTCAAATCCCTCTCAAAATTGTTGAAATTCTCTTGAAGCTTTTAAAATTATCTCTAGAATTTTCAAAATCCATGGCCACATGTTTACAATTTCACGTCAAAAAATGGCTAAAATTCCAGTTGAAATTTTTTCAACGTCCCTTAAAAAATTTCCAATTTTTGTCCCAATTCTTCCCATTCCCATTGAAACTTTTCAAATCCCTCTCAAAATTGTAGAAATTCTGTTGAAGCTTTTAAAATTCTCTCTAGAATTTTCAAAATCCATGTCCACATGTTTACAATTTCACGTCAAAAAATGGCTAAAATTCCAGTTGAAATTTTTTCAAAGTCCCTTCAAAATTTTCCAATTTTTGTCCCAATTCTTCCCATTCCCATTGAAACTTTTCAAATCCCTCTCAAAATTGTTGAAATTCTCTTGAAGCTTTTAAAATTCTCTCTAGAATTTTCAAAATCCATGTCCACATGTTTACAATTTCACGTCAAAAAATGGCTAAAATTCCAGTTGAAATTTTTTCAAAGTCCCTTAAAAATTTTCCAATTTTTGTCCCAATTCTTCCCATTCCCATTGAAACTTTTCAAATCCCTCTCAAAATTGTAGAAATTCTCTTGAAGCTTTTAAAATTCTCTCTAGAATTTTCAAAATCCATGTCCACATGTTTACAATTTCACATAAAAAAATTGCTAAAATTCCAGTTGAAATTTTTTCAACGTCCCTTAAAAAATTTCCAATTTTTGTCCCAATTCTTCCCATTCCCATTGAAACTTTTCAAATCCCTCTCAAAATTGTAGAAATTCTCTTGAAGCTTTTAAAATTCTCTCTAGAATTTTCAAAATCCATGTCCACATGTTTACAATTTCACATAAAAAAATGGCTAAAATTCCAGTTGAAATTTTTTCCAAGTCCCTTAAAAATTTTCCAATTTTTGTCCCAATTCTTCCCATTCCCATTGAAACTTTTCAAATCCCTCTCAAAATTGTTGAAATTCTCTTGAAGCTTTTAAAATTCTCTCTAGAATTTTCAAAATCCATGGCCACATGTTTACAATTTCACGTCAAAAAATGGCTAAAATTCCAGTTGAAATTTTTTCAAAGTCCCTTAAAAATTTTCCAATTTTTGTCCCAATTCTTCCCATTCCCATTGAAACTTTTCAAATCCCTCTCAAAATTGTAGAAATTCTCTTGAAGCTTTTAAAATTCTCTCTAGAATTTTCAAAATCCATGTCCACATGTTTACAATTTCACATAAAAAAATTGCTAAAATTCCAGTTGAAATTTTTTCAAAGTCCCTTAAAAATTTTCCAATTTTTGTCCCAATTCTTCCCATTCCCATTGAAACTTTTCAAATCCCTCTCAAAATTGTTGAAATTCTCTTGAAGCTTTTAAAATTATCTCTAGAATTTTCAAAATCCATGGCCACATGTTTACAATTTCACGTCAAAAAATGGCTAAAATTCCAGTTGAAATTTTTTCAAAGTCCCTTAAAAAATTTCCAATTTTTGTCCCAATTCTTCCCATTCCCATTGAAACTTTTCAAATCCCTCTCAAAATTGTAGAAATTCTCTTGAAGCTTTTAAAATTCTCTCTAGAATTTTCAAAATCCATGTCCACATGTTTACAATTCCACGTCAAAAAATGGCTAAAATTCCAGTTGAAATTTTTTCAAAGTCCCTTAAAAATTTTCCAATTTTTGTCCCAATTCTTCCCATTCCCATTGAAACTTTTCAAGTCCCTCTCAAAATTGTAGAAATTCTGTTAAAGCTTTTAAAATTCTCTCTAGAATTTTCAAAATCCATGTCCACATGTTTACAATTTCACGTCAAAAAATGGCTAAAATTCCAGTTGAAATTTTTTCAAAGTCCCTTAAAAATTTTCCAATTTTTGTCCTAATTCTTCCCATTCCCATTGAAACTTTTCAAATCCCTCTCAAAATTGTTGAAATTCTCTTGAAGCTTTTAAAATTCTCTCTAGAATTTTCAAAATCCATGTCCACATGTTTACAATTTCACGTCAAAAAATGGCTAAAATTCCAGTTGAAATTTTTTCAAAGTCCCTTAAAAATTTTCCAATTTTTGTCCCAATTCTTCCCATTCCCATTGAAACTTTTCAAATCCCTCTCAAAATTGTTGAAATTCTCTTGAAGCTTTTAAAATTCTCTCTAGAATTTTCAAAATCCATGGCCACATGTTTACAATTTCACGTCAAAAAATGGCTAAAATTCCAGTTGAAATTTTTTCAAAGTCCCTTAAAAATTTTCCAATTTTTGTCCCAATTCTTCCCATTCCCATTGAAACTTTTCAAATCCCTCTCAAAATTGTTGAAATTCTCTTGAAGCTTTTAAAATTCTCTCTAGAATTTTCAAAATCCATGTCCACATGTTTACAATTTCACGTCAAAAAATGGCTAAAATTCCAGTTGAAATTTTTTCAAAGTCCCTTAAAAATTTTCCAATTTTTGTCCCAATTCTTCCCATTCCCATTGAAACTTTTCAAATCCCTCTCAAAATTGTAGAAATTCTCTTGAAGCTTTTAAAATTCTCTCTAGAATTTTCAAAATCCATGTCCACATGTTTACAATTTCACATAAAAAAATGGCTAAAATTCCAGTTGAAATTTTTTCCAAGTCCCTTAAAAATTTTCCAATTTTTGTCCCAATTCTTCCCATTCCCATTGAAACTTTTCAAATCCCTCTCAAAATTGTAGAAATTCTGTTAAAGCTTTTAAAATTCTCTCTAGAATTTTCAAAATCCATGTCCACATGTTTACAATTTCACATAAAAAAATTGCTAAAATTCCAGTTGAAATTTTTCAAAGTCCCTTAAAAATTTTCCAATTTTTGTCCCAATTCTTCCCATTCCCATTGAAACTTTTCTAATCCCTCTCAAAATTGTAGAAATTCTCTTGAAGCTTTTAAAATTCTCTCTAGAATTTTCAAAATCCATGTCCACATGTTTACAATTTCACGTCAAAAAATGGCTAAAATTCCAGTTGAAATTTTTTCAAAGTCCCTTAAAAATTTTCCAATTTTTGTCCCAATTCTTCCCATTCCCATTGAAACTTTTCAAATCCCTCTCAAAATTGTTGAAATTCTCTTGAAGCTTTTAAAATTCTCTCTAGAATTTTCAAAATCCATGGCCACATGTTTACAATTTCACATAAAAAAATTGCTAAAATTCCAGTTGAAATTTTTTCAAAGTCCCTTAAAAATTTTCCAATTTTTGTCCCAATTCTTCCCATTCCCATTGAAACTTTTCAAATCCCTCTCAAAATTGTAGAAATTCTGTTGAAGCTTTTAAAATTCTCTCTAGAATTTTCAAAATCCATGTCCACATGTTTACAATTTCACGTCAAAAAATGGCTAAAATTCCAGTTGAAATTTTTTCAAAGTCCCTTAAAAATTTTCCAATTTTTGTCCCAATTCTTCCCATTCCCATTGAAACTTTTCAAATCCCTCTCAAAATTGTTGAAATTCTCTTGAAGCTTTTAAAATTCTCTCTAGAATTTTCAAAATCCATGTCCACATGTTTACAATTTCACGTCAAAAAATGGCTAAAATTCCAGTTGAAATTTTTTCAAAGTCCCTTAAAAATTTTCCAATTTTTGTCCCAATTCTTCCCATTCCCATTGAAACTTTTCAAATCCCTCTCAAAATTGTTGAAATTCTGTTGAAGCTTTTAAAATTCTCTCTAGAATTTTCAAAATCCATGTCCACATGTTTACAATTTCATGTCAAAAAATGGCTAAAATTCCAGTTGAAATTTTTTCAAAGTCCCTTAAAAATTTTCCAATTTTTGTCCCAATTCTTCCCATTCCCATTGAAACTTTTCAAATCCCTCTCAAAATTGTTGAAATTCTGTTGAAGCTTTTAAAATTCTCTCTAGAATTTTCAAAATCCATGTCCACATGTTTACAATTTCATGTCAAAAAATGGCTAAAATTCCAGTTGAAATTTTTTCAAAGTCCCTTAAAAATTTTCCAATTTTTGTCCCAATTCTTCCCATTCCCATTGAAACTTTTCAAATCCCTCTCAAAATTGTTGAAATTCTCTTGAAGCTTTTAAAATTCTCTCTAGAATTTTCAAAATCCATGGCCACATGTTTACAATTTCACGTCAAAAAATGGCTAAAATTCCAGTTGAAATTTTTTCAAAGTCCCTTAAAAAATTTCCAATTTTTGTCCCAATTCTTCCCATTCCCATTGAAACTTTTCAAATCCCTCTCAAAATTGTTGAAATTCTCTTGAAGCTTTTAAAATTCTCTCTAGAATTTTCAAAATCCATGGCCACATGTTTACAATTTCACGTCAAAAAATGGCTAAAATTCCAGTTGAAATTTTTTCAAAGTCCCTTAAAAATTTTCCAATTTTTGTCCCAATTCTTCCCATTCCCATTGAAACTTTTCAAATCCCTCTCAAAATTGTAGAAATTCTGTTGAAGCTTTTAAAATTCTCTCTAGAATTTTCAAAATCCATGTCCACATGTTTACAATTTCACGTCAAAAAATGGCTAAAATTCCAGTTGAAATTTTTTCAAAGTCCCTTAAAAATTTTCCAATTTTTGTCCCAATTCTTCCCATTCCCATTGAAACTTTTCAAATCCCTCTCAAAATTGTTGAAATTCTGTTGAAGCTTTTAAAATTCTCTCTAGAATTTTCAAAATCCATGGCCACATGTTTACAATTTCACGTCAAAAAATGGCTAAAATTCCAGTTGAAATTTTTTCAAAGTCCCTTAAAAATTTTCCAATTTTTGTCCCAATTCTTCCCATTCCCATTGAAACGTTACAAATCCCTCTCAAAATTGTTGAAATTCTGTTGAAGCTTTTAAAATTCTCTCTAGAATTTTCAAAATCCATGTCCACATGTTTACAATTTCACGTAAAAAAAAATGCTAAAATTTCAGTTGAAATTTTTTCAAAGTCCCTTAAAAATTTTCCAATTTTTGTCCCAATTCTTCCCATTCCCATTGAAACTTTTCAAATCCCTCTCAAAATTGTTGAAATTCTCTTGAAGCTTTTAAAATTCTCTCTAGAATTTTCAAAATCCATGTCCACATGTTTACAATTTCACGTCAAAAAATGGCTAAAATTCCAGTTGAAATTTTTTCAAAGTCCCTTAAAAATTTTCCAATTTTTGTCCCAATTCTTCCCATTCCCATTGAAACTTTTCAAATCCCTCTCAAAATTGTTGAAATTCTCTTGAAGCTTTTAAAATTCTCTCTAGAATTTTCAAAATCCATGTCCACATGTTTACAATTTCACGTCAAAAAATGGCTAAAATTCCAGTTGAAATTTTTTCAAAGTCCCTTAAAAATTTTCCAATTTTTGTCCCAATTCTTCCCATTCCCATTGAAACTTTTCAAATCCCTCTCAAAATTGTTGAAATTCTCTTGAAGCTTTTAAAATTCTCTCTAGAATTTTCAAAATCCATGTCCACATGTTTACAATTTCACGTCAAAAAATGGCTAAAATTCCAGTTGAAATTTTTTCAAAGTCCCTTAAAAAATTTCCAATTTTTGTTCCAATTCTTCCCATTCCCATTGAAACTTTTCAAATCCCTCTCAAAATTGTAGAAATTCTGTTGAAGCTTTTAAAATTCTCTCTAGAATTTTCAAAATCCATGGCCACATGTTTACAATTTCATGTCAAAAAATGGCTAAAATTCCAGTTGAAATTTTTTCAAAGTCCCTTAAAAATTTTCCCATTTTTGTCCCAATTCTTCCCATTCCCATTGAAACTTTTCAAATCCCTCTCAAAATTGTAGAAATTCTGTTAAAGCTTTTAAAATTCTCTCTAAAATTTTCAAAATCCATGTCCACATGTTTACAATTTCACGTCAAAAAATGGCTAAAATTCCAGTTGAAATTTTTTCAAAGTCCCTTAAAAATTTTCCAATTTTTGTCCCAATTCTTCCCATTCCCATTGAAACTTTTCAAATCCCTCTCAAAATTGTTGAAATTCTCTTGAAGCTTTTAAAATTCTCTCTAGAATTTTCAAAATCCATGGCCACATGTTTACAATTTCACGTCAAAAATGGCTAAAATTCCAGTTGAAATTTTTTCAAAGTCCCTTAAAAATTTTCCAATTTTTGTCCCAATTCTTCCCATTCCCATTGAAACTTTTCAAATCCCTCTCAAAATTGTTGAAATTCTCTTGAAGCTTTTAAAATTCTCTCTAGAATTTTCAAAATCCATGGCCACATGTTTACAATTTCACGTCAAAAAATGGCTAAAATTCCAGTTGAAATTTTTTCAAAGTCCCTTAAAAATTTTCCAATTTTTGTCCCAATTCTTCCCATTCCCATTGAAACTTTTCAAATCCCTCTCAAAATTGTTGAAATTCTGTTGAAGCTTTTAAAATTCTCTCTAGAATTTTCAAAATCCATGTCCACATGTTTACAATTTCACGTCAAAAAATGGCTAAAATTCCAGTTGAAATTTTTTCAAAGTCCCTTAAAAATTTTCCAATTTTTGTCCCAATTCTTCCCATTCCCATTGAAACTTTACAAATCCCTCTCAAAATTGTTGAAATTCTCTTGAAGCTTTTAAAATTCTCTCTAGAATTTTCAAAATCCATGTCCACATGTTTACAATTTCACGTAAAAAAAAAAGCTAAAATTCCAGTTGAAATTTTTTCAAAGTCCCTTAAAAATTTTCCAATTTTTGTCCCAATTCTTCCCATTCCCATTGAAACTTTTCAAATCCCTCTCAAAATTGTTGAAATTCTCTTGAAGCTTTTAAAATTCTCTCTAGAATTTTCAAAATCCATGTCCACATGTTTACAATTTCACGTCAAAAAATGGCTAAAATTCCAGTTGAAATTTTTTCAAAGTCCCTTAAAAATATTCCAATTTTTGTCCCAATTCTTCCCATTCCCATTGAAACTTTTCAAATCCCTCTCAAAATTGTTGAAATTCTCTTGAAGCTTTTAAAATTCTCTCTAGAATTTTCAAAATCCATGTCCACATGTTTACAATTTCACGTCAAAAAATGGCTAAAATTCCAGTTGAAATTTTTTCAAAGTCCCTTAAAAATTTTCCAATTTTTGTCCCAATTCTTCCCATTCCCATTGAAACTTTTCAAATCCCTCTCAAAATTGTTGAAATTCTCTTGAAGCTTTTAAAATTCTCTCTAGAATTTTCAAAATCCATGGCCACATGTTTACAATTTCACGTCAAAAAATGGCTAAAATTCCAGTTGAAATTTTTTCAAAGTCCCTTAAAAATTTTCCAATTTTTGTCCCAATTCTTCCCATTCCCATTGAAACTTTACAAATCCCTCTCAAAATTGTTGAAATTCTGTTGAAGCTTTTAAAATTCTCTCTAGAATTTTCAAAATCCATGTCCACATGTTTACAATTTCACGTAAAAAAAAATGCTAAAATTTCAGTTGAAATTTTTTCAAAGTCCCTTAAAAATTTTCCAATTTTTGTCCCAATTCTTCCCATTCCCATTGAAACTTTTCAAATCCCTCTCAAAATTGTTGAAATTCTCTTGAAGCTTTTAAAATTCTCTCTAGAATTTTCAAAATCCATGTCCACATGTTTACAATTTCACGTCAAAAAATGGCTAAAATTCCAGTTGAAATTTTTTCAAAGTCCCTGAAAAATTTTCCAATTTTTGTCCCAATTCTTCCCATTCCCATTGAAACTTTTCAAATCCCTCTCAAAATTGTTGAAATTCTCTTGAAGCTTTTAAAATTCTCTCTAGAATTTTCAAAATCCATGTCCACATGTTTACAATTTCACGTCAAAAAATGGCTAAAATTCCAGTTGAAATTTTTTCAAAGTCCCTTAAAAATTTTCCAATTTTTGTCCCAATTCTTCCCATTCCCATTGAAACTTTTCAAATCCCTCTCAAAATTGTTGAAATTCTCTTGAAGCTTTTAAAATTCTCTCTAGAATTTTCAAAATCCATGTCCACATGTTTACAATTTCACGTCAAAAAATGGCTAAAATTCCAGTTGAAATTTTTTCAAAGTCCCTTAAAAAATTTCCAATTTTTGTTCCAATTCTTCCCATTCCCATTGAAACTTTTCAAATCCCTCTCAAAATTGTAGAAATTCTGTTGAAGCTTTTAAAATTCTCTCTAGAATTTTCAAAATCCATGGCCACATGTTTACAATTTCATGTCAAAAAATGGCTAAAATTCCAGTTGAAATTTTTTCAAAGTCCCTTAAAAATTTTCCCATTTTTGTCCCAATTCTTCCCATTCCCATTGAAACTTTTCAAATCCCTCTCAAAATTGTAGAAATTCTGTTAAAGCTTTTAAAATTCTCTCTAGAATTTTCAAAATCCATGTCCACATGTTTACAATTTCACGTCAAAAAATGGCTAAAATTCCAGTTGAAATTTTTTCAAAGTCCCTTAAAAATTTTCCAATTTTTGTCCCAATTCTTCCCATTCCCATTGAAACTTTTCAAATCCCTCTCAAAATTGTTGAAATTCTCTTGAAGCTTTTAAAATTCTCTCTAGAATTTTCAAAATCCATGGCCACATGTTTACAATTTCACGTCAAAAAATGGCTAAAATTCCAGTTGAAATTTTTTCAAAGTCCCTTAAAAATTTTCCAATTTTTGTCCCAATTCTTCCCATTCCCATTGAAACTTTTCAAATCCCTCTCAAAATTGTTGAAATTCTCTTGAAGCTTTTAAAATTCTCTCTAGAATTTTCAAAATCCATGTCCACATGTTTACAATTTCACGTCAAAAAATGGCTAAAATTCCAGTTGAAATTTTTTCAAAGTCCCTTAAAAATTTTCCCATTTTTGTCCCAATTCTTCCCATTCCCATTGAAACTTTTCAAATCCCTCTCAAAATTGTTGAAATTCTGTTGAAGCTTTTAAAATTCTCTCTAGAATTTTCAAAATCCATGTCCACATGTTTACAATTTCACGTCAAAAAATGGCTAAAATTCCAGTTGAAATTTTTTCAAAGTCCCTTAAAAATTTTCCAATTTTTGTCCCAATTCTTCCCATTCCCATTGAAACTTTTCAAATCCCTCTCAAAATTGTTGAAATTCTCTTGAAGCTTTTAAAATTCTCTCTAGAATTTTCAAAATCCATGTCCACATGTTTACAATTTCACGTCAAAAAATGGCTAAAATTTCAGTTGAAATTTTTTCAAAGTCCCTTAAAAATTTTCCAATTTTTGTCCCAATTCTTCCCATTCCCATTGAAACTTTTCAAATCCCTCTCAAAATTGTTGAAATTCTCTTGAAGCTTTTAAAATTCTCTCTAGAATTTTCAAAATCCATGGCCACATGTTTACAATTTCACGTAAAAAAATGGCTAAAATTCCAGTTGAAATTTTTTCAAAGTCCCTTAAAAATTTTCCAATTTTTGTTCCAATTCTTCCCATTCCCATTGAAACTTTTCAAATCCCTCTCAAAATTGTAGAAATTCTGTTGAAGCTTTTAAAATTCTCTCTAGAATTTTCAAAATCCATGGCCACATGTTTACAATTTCATGTCAAAAAATGGCTAAAATTCCAGTTGAAATTTTTTCAAAGTCCCTTAAAAATTTTCCAATTTTTGTCCCAATTCTTCCCATTCCCATTGAAACTTTTCAAATCCCTCTCAAAATTGTAGAAATTCTGTTAAAGCTTTTAAAATTCTCTCTAGAATTTTCAAAATCCATGTCCACATGTTTACAATTTCACGTCAAAAAATGGCTAAAATTCCAGTTGAAATTTTTTCAAAGTCCCTTAAAAATTTTCCAATTTTTGTCCCAATTCTTCCCATTCCCATTGAAACTTTTCAAATCCCTCTCAAAATTGTTGAAATTCTCTTGAAGCTTTTAAAATTCTCTCTAGAATTTTCAAAATCCATGGCCACATGTTTACAATTTCACATAAAAATTTGCTAAAATTCCAGCTGAAATTTTTTCAAAGTCCCTTAAAAATTTTCCAATTTTTGTCCCAATTCTTCCCATTCCCATTGAAACTTTTCAAATCCCTCTCAAAATTGTAGAAATTCTGTTGAAGCTTTTAAAATTCTCTCTAGAATTTTCAAAATCCATGTCCACATGTTTACAATTTCACGTCAAAAAATGGCTAAAATTCCAGTTGAAATTTTTTCAAAGTCCCTTAAAAATTTTCCAATTTTTGTCCCAATTCTTCCCATTCCCATTGAAACTTTTCAAATCCCTCTCAAAATTGTTGAAATTCTGTTGAAGCTTTTAAAATTCTCTCTAGAATTTTCAAAATCCATGTCCACATGTTTACAATTTCACGTCAAAAAATGGCTAAAATTCCAGTTGAAATTTTTTCAAAGTCCCTTAAAAATTTTCCAATTTTTGTCCCAATTCTTCCCATTCCCATTGAAACTTTTCAAATCCCTCTCAAAATTGTAGAAATTCTGTTAAAGCTTTTAAAATTCTCTCTAGAATTTTCAAAATACATGTCCACATGTTTACAATTTCACATAAAAAAATTGCTAAAATTCCAGTTGAAATTTTTTCAAAGTCCCTTAAAAATTTTCCAATTTTTGTCCCAATTCTTCCCATTCCCATTGAAACTTTTCAAATCCCTCTCAAAATTGTTGAAATTCTGTTGAAGCTTTTAAAATTCTCTCTAGAATTTTCAAAATCCATGTCCACATGTTTACAATTTCACGTCAAAAAATGGCTAAAATTCCAGTTGAAATTTTTTCAAAGTCCCTTAAAAATTTTCCAATTTTTGTCCCAATTCTTCCCATTCCCATTGAAACTTTTCAAATCCCTCTCAAAATTGTTGAAATTCTCTTGAAGCTTTTAAAATTCTCTCTAGAATTTTCAAAATCCATGGCCACATGTTTACAATTTCACATAAAAAAATTGCTAAAATTCCAGTTGAAATTTTTTCAAAGTCCCTTAAAAATTTTCCAATTTTTGTCCCAATTCTTCCCATTCCCATTGAAACTTTTCAAATCCCTCTCAAAATTGTTGAAATTCTGTTGAAGCTTTTAAAATTCTCTCTAGAATTTTCAAAATCCATGGCCACATGTTTACAATTTCACATAAAAAAATTGCTAAAATTCCAGTTGAAATTTTTTCAAAGTCCCTTAAAAATTTTCCAATTTTTGTCCCAATTCTTCCCATTCCCATTGAAACTTTTCAAATCCCTCTCAAAATTGTAGAAATTCTCTTGAAGCTTTTAAAATTCTCTCTAGAATTTTCAAAATCCATGGCCACATGTTTACAATTTCACGTCAAAAAATGGCTAAAATTCCAGTTGAAATTTTTTCAAAGTCCCTTAAAAATTTTCCAATTTTTGTCCCAATTCTTCCCATTCCCATTGAAACTTTTCAAATCCCTCTCAAAATTGTTGAAATTCTCTTGAAGCTTTTAAAATTCTCTCTAGAATTTTCAAAATCCATGGCCACATGTTTACAATTTCACGTCAAAAAATGGCTAAAATTCCAGTTGAAATTTTTTCAAAGTCCCTTAAAAATTTTCCCATTTTTGTCCCAATTCTTCCCATTCCCATTGAAACTTTTCAAATCCCTCTCAAAATTGTAGAAATTCTGTTAAAGCTTTTAAAATTCTCTCTAGAATTTTCAAAATCCATGTCCACATGTTTACAATTTCACGTCAAAAAATGGCTAAAATTCCAGTTGAAATTTTTTCAAAGTCCCTTAAAAATTTTCCAATTTTTGTCCCAATTCTTCCCATTCCCATTGAAACTTTTCAAATCCCTCTCAAAATTGTTGAAATTCTCTTGAAGCTTTTAAAATTCTCTCTAGAATTTTCAAAATCCATGTCCACATGTTTACAATTTCACGTCAAAAAATGGCTAAAATTTCAGTTGAAATTTTTTCAAAGTCCCTTAAAAATTTTCCAATTTTTGTCCCAATTCTTCCCATTCCCATTGAAACTTTTCAAATCCCTCTCAAAATTGTTGAAATTCTCTTGAAGCTTTTAAAATTCTCTCTAGAATTTTCAAAATCCATGGCCACATGTTTACAATTTCACGTAAAAAAATGGCTAAAATTCCAGTTGAAATTTTTTCAAAGTCCCTTAAAAATTTTCCAATTTTTGTTCCAATTCTTCCCATTCCCATTGAAACTTTTCAAATCCCTCTCAAAATTGTAGAAATTCTGTTGAAGCTTTTAAAATTCTCTCTAGAATTTTCAAAATCCATGGCCACATGTTTACAATTTCATGTCAAAAAATGGCTAAAATTCCAGTTGAAATTTTTTCAAAGTCCCTTAAAAATTTTCCAATTTTTGTCCCAATTCTTCCCATTCCCATTGAAACTTTTCAAATCCCTCTCAAAATTGTAGAAATTCTGTTAAAGCTTTTAAAATTCTCTCTAGAATTTTCAAAATCCATGTCCACATGTTTACAATTTCACGTCAAAAAATGGCTAAAATTCCAGTTGAAATTTTTTCAAAGTCCCTTAAAAATTTTCCAATTTTTGTCCCAATTCTTCCCATTCCCATTGAAACTTTTCAAATCCCTCTCAAAATTGTTGAAATTCTCTTGAAGCTTTTAAAATTCTCTCTAGAATTTTCAAAATCCATGGCCACATGTTTACAATTTCACATAAAAATTTGCTAAAATTCCAGCTGAAATTTTTTCAAAGTCCCTTAAAAATTTTCCAATTTTTGTCCCAATTCTTCCCATTCCCATTGAAACTTTTCAAATCCCTCTCAAAATTGTAGAAATTCTGTTGAAGCTTTTAAAATTCTCTCTAGAATTTTCAAAATCCATGTCCACATGTTTACAATTTCACGTCAAAAAATGGCTAAAATTCCAGTTGAAATTTTTTCAAAGTCCCTTAAAAATTTTCCAATTTTTGTCCCAATTCTTCCCATTCCCATTGAAACTTTTCAAATCCCTCTCAAAATTGTTGAAATTCTGTTGAAGCTTTTAAAATTCTCTCTAGAATTTTCAAAATCCATGTCCACATGTTTACAATTTCACGTCAAAAAATGGCTAAAATTCCAGTTGAAATTTTTTCAAAGTCCCTTAAAAATTTTCCAATTTTTGTCCCAATTCTTCCCATTCCCATTGAAACTTTTCAAATCCCTCTCAAAATTGTAGAAATTCTGTTAAAGCTTTTAAAATTCTCTCTAGAATTTTCAAAATACATGTCCACATGTTTACAATTTCACATAAAAAAATTGCTAAAATTCCAGTTGAAATTTTTTCAAAGTCCCTTAAAAATTTTCCAATTTTTGTCCCAATTCTTCCCATTCCCATTGAAACTTTTCAAATCCCTCTCAAAATTGTTGAAATTCTGTTGAAGCTTTTAAAATTCTCTCTAGAATTTTCAAAATCCATGTCCACATGTTTACAATTTCACGTCAAAAAATGGCTAAAATTCCAGTTGAAATTTTTTCAAAGTCCCTTAAAAATTTTCCAATTTTTGTCCCAATTCTTCCCATTCCCATTGAAACTTTTCAAATCCCTCTCAAAATTGTTGAAATTCTCTTGAAGCTTTTAAAATTCTCTCTAGAATTTTCAAAATCCATGGCCACATGTTTACAATTTCACATAAAAAAATTGCTAAAATTCCAGTTGAAATTTTTTCAAAGTCCCTTAAAAATTTTCCAATTTTTGTCCCAATTCTTCCCATTCCCATTGAAACTTTTCAAATCCCTCTCAAAATTGTTGAAATTCTGTTGAAGCTTTTAAAATTCTCTCTAGAATTTTCAAAATCCATGGCCACATGTTTACAATTTCACATAAAAAAATTGCTAAAATTCCAGTTGAAATTTTTTCAAAGTCCCTTAAAAATTTTCCAATTTTTGTCCCAATTCTTCCCATTCCCATTGAAACTTTTCAAATCCCTCTCAAAATTGTAGAAATTCTCTTGAAGCTTTTAAAATTCTCTCTAGAATTTTCAAAATCCATGGCCACATGTTTACAATTTCACGTCAAAAAATGGCTAAAATTCCAGTTGAAATTTTTTCAAAGTCCCTTAAAAATTTTCCAATTTTTGTCCCAATTCTTCCCATTCCCATTGAAACTTTTCAAATCCCTCTCAAAATTGTTGAAATTCTCTTGAAGCTTTTAAAATTCTCTCTAGAATTTTCAAAATCCATGGCCACATGTTTACAATTTCACGTCAAAAAATGGCTAAAATTCCAGTTGAAATTTTTTCAAAGTCCCTTAAAAATTTTCCCATTTTTGTCCCAATTCTTCCCATTCCCATTGAAACTTTTCAAATCCCTCTCAAAATTGTAGAAATTCTGTTAAAGCTTTTAAAATTCTCTCTAGAATTTTCAAAATCCATGTCCACATGTTTACAATTTCACGTCAAAAAATGGCTAAAATTCCAGTTGAAATTTTTTCAAAGTCCCTTAAAAATTTTCCAATTTTTGTCCCAATTCTTCCCATTCCCATTGAAACTTTTCAAATCCCTCTCAAAATGGTTGAAATTCTCTTGAAGCTTTTAAAATTCTCTCTAGAATTTTCAAAATCCATGTCCACATGTTTACAATTTCACGTCAAAAAATGGCTAAAATTCCAGTTGAAATTTTTTCAAAGTCCCTTAAAAATTTTCCAATTTTTGTCCCAATTCTTCCCATTCCCATTGAAACTTTTCAAATCCCTCTCAAAATTGTTGAAATTCTCTTGAAGCTTTTAAAATTCTCTCTAGAATTTTCAAAATCCATGTCCACATGTTTACAATTTCACATAAAAAAATGGCTAAAATTCCAGTTGAAATTTTTTCAAAGTCCCTTAAAAATTTTCCAATTTTTGTCCCAATTCTTCCCATTCCCATTGAAACTTTTCAAATCCCTCTCAAAATTGTTGAAATTCTCTTGAAGCTTTTAAAATTCTCTCTAGAATTTTCAAAATCCATGGCCACATGTTTACAATTTCACGTCAAAAAATGGCTAAAATTCCAGTTGAAATTTTTTCCAAGTCCCTTAAAAATTTTCCAATTTTTGTCCCAATTCTTCCCATTCCCATTGAAACTTTTCAAATCCCTCTCAAAATTGTTGAAATTCTGTTGAAGCTTTTAAAATTCTCTCTAGAATTTTCAAAATCCATGTCCACATGTTTACAATTTCACGTCAAAAAATGGCTAAAATTCCAGTTGAAATTTTTTCAAAGTCCCTTAAAAATTTTCCAATTTTTGTCCCAATTCTTCCCATTCCCATTGAAACTTTTCAAATCCCTCTCAAAATTGTTGAAATTCTCTTGAAGCTTTTAAAATTCTCTCTAGAATTTTCAAAATCCATGGCCACATGTTTACAATTTCACGTCAAAAAATGGCTAAAATTCCAGTTGAAATTTTTTCAAAGTCCCTTAAAAATTTTCCAGTTTTTGTCCCAATTCTTCCCATTCCCATTGAAACTTTTCAAATCCCTCTCAAAATTGTTGAAATTCTGTTGAAGCTTTTAAAATTCTCTCTAGAATTTTCAAAATCCATGTCCACATGTTTACAATTTCAGGTCAAAAAATGGCTAAAATTCCAGTTGAAATTTTTTCAAAGTCCCTTAAAAATTTTCCAATTTTTGTCCCAATTCTCCCCATTCCCATTGAAACTTTTCAAATCCCTCTCAAAATTGTAGAAATTCTGTTGAAGCTTTTAAAATTCTCTCTAGAATTTTCAAAGTCCATGTCCACATGTTTACAATTTCACGTCAAAAAATGGCTAAAATTCCAGTTGAAATTTTTTCAAAGTCCCTTAAAAATTTTCCAATTTTTGTCCCAATTCTTCCCATTCCCATTGAAACTTTTCAAATCCCTCTCAAAATTGTTGAAATTCTCTTGAAGCTTTTAAAATTCTCTCTAGAATTTTCAAAATCCATGGCCACATGTTTACAATTTCACATAAAAAAATGGCTAAAATTCCAGTTGAAATTTTTTCAAAGTCCCTTAAAAATTTTCCAATTTTTGTCCCAATTCTTCCCATTCCCATTGAAACTTTTCAAATCCCTCTCAAAATTGTTGAAATTCTGTTGAAGCTTTTAAAATTCTCTCTAGAATTTTCAAAATCCACTTCAACATGTTTACAATTTCACGTCAAAAAATGGCTAAAATTCCAGTTGAAATTTTTTCAAAGTCCCTTAAAAATTTTCCAATTTTTGTCCCAATTCTTCCCATTCCCATTGAAACTTTTCAAATCCCTCTCAAAATTGTTGAAATTCTCTTGAAGCTTTTAAAATTCTCTCTAGAATTTTCAAAATCCATGGCCACATGTTTACAATTTCACGTCAAAAAATGGCTAAAATTCCAGTTGAAATTTTTTCAAAGTCCCTTAAAAATTTTCCAATTTTTGTCCCAATTCTTCCCATTCCCATTGAAACTTTTCAAATCCCTCTCAAAATTGTTGAAATTCTCTTGAAGCTTTTAAAATTCTCTCTAGAATTTTCAAAATCCATGTCCACATGTTTACAATTTCACGTCAAAAAATGGCTAAAATTCCAGTTGAAATTTTTTCAAAGTCCCTTAAAAATTTTCCCATTTTTGTCCCAATTCTTCCCATTCCCATTGAAACTTTTCAAATCCCTCTCAAAATTGTAGAAATTCTGTTAAAGCTTTTAAAATTCTCTCTAGAATTTTCAAAATCCATGTCCACATGTTTACAATTTCACGTCAAAAAATGGCTAAAATTCCAGTTGAAATTTTTTCAAAGTCCCTTAAAAATTTTCCAATTTTTGTCCCAATTCTTCCCATTCCCATTGAAACTTTTCAAATCCCTCTCAAAATGGTTGAAATTCTCTTGAAGCTTTTAAAATTCTCTCTAGAATTTTCAAAATCCATGTCCACATGTTTACAATTTCACGTCAAAAAATGGCTAAAATTCCAGTTGAAATTTTTTCAAAGTCCCTTAAAAATTTTCCAATTTTTGTCCCAATTCTTCCCATTCCCATTGAAACTTTTCAAATCCCTCTCAAAATTGTTGAAATTCTCTTGAAGCTTTTAAAATTCTCTCTAGAATTTTCAAAATCCATGTCCACATGTTTACAATTTCACATAAAAAAATGGCTAAAATTCCAGTTGAAATTTTTTCAAAGTCCCTTAAAAATTTTCCAATTTTTGTCCCAATTCTTCCCATTCCCATTGAAACTTTTCAAATCCCTCTCAAAATTGTTGAAATTCTCTTGAAGCTTTTAAAATTCTCTCTAGAATTTTCAAAATCCATGGCCACATGTTTACAATTTCACGTCAAAAAATGGCTAAAATTCCAGTTGAAATTTTTTCCAAGTCCCTTAAAAATTTTCCAATTTTTGTCCCAATTCTTCCCATTCCCATTGAAACTTTTCAAATCCCTCTCAAAATTGTTGAAATTCTGTTGAAGCTTTTAAAATTCTCTCTAGAATTTTCAAAATCCATGTCCACATGTTTACAATTTCACGTCAAAAAATGGCTAAAATTCCAGTTGAAATTTTTTCAAAGTCCCTTAAAAATTTTCCAATTTTTGTCCCAATTCTTCCCATTCCCATTGAAACTTTTCAAATCCCTCTCAAAATTGTTGAAATTCTCTTGAAGCTTTTAAAATTCTCTCTAGAATTTTCAAAATCCATGGCCACATGTTTACAATTTCACGTCAAAAAATGGCTAAAATTCCAGTTGAAATTTTTTCAAAGTCCCTTAAAAATTTTCCAGTTTTTGTCCCAATTCTTCCCATTCCCATTGAAACTTTTCAAATCCCTCTCAAAATTGTTGAAATTCTGTTGAAGCTTTTAAAATTCTCTCTAGAATTTTCAAAATCCATGTCCACATGTTTACAATTTCAGGTCAAAAAATGGCTAAAATTCCAGTTGAAATTTTTTCAAAGTCCCTTAAAAATTTTCCAATTTTTGTCCCAATTCTCCCCATTCCCATTGAAACTTTTCAAATCCCTCTCAAAATTGTTGAAATTCTGTTGAAGCTTTTAAAATTCTCTCTAGAATTTTCAAAGTCCATGTCCACATGTTTACAATTTCACGTCAAAAAATGGCTAAAATTCCAGTTGAAATTTTTTCAAAGTCCCTTAAAAATTTTCCAATTTTTGTCCCAATTCTTCCCATTCCCATTGAAACTTTTCAAATCCCTCTCAAAATTGTTGAAATTCTCTTGAAGCTTTTAAAATTCTCTCTAGAATTTTCAAAATCCATGGCCACATGTTTACAATTTCACATAAAAAAATGGCTAAAATTCCAGTTGAAATTTTTTCAAAGTCCCTTAAAAATTTTCCAATTTTTGTCCCAATTCTTCCCATTCCCATTGAAACTTTTCAAATCCCTCTCAAAATTGTTGAAATTCTGTTGAAGCTTTTAAAATTCTCTCTAGAATTTTCAAAATCCACTTCAACATGTTTACAATTTCACGTCAAAAAATGGCTAAAATTCCAGTTGAAATTTTTTCAAAGTCCCTTAAAAATTTTCCAATTTTTGTCCCAATTCTTCCCATTCCCATTGAAACTTTTCAAATCCCTCTCAAAATTGTTGAAATTCTCTTGAAGCTTTTAAAATTCTCTCTAGAATTTTCAAAATCCATGGCCACATGTTTACAATTTCACGTCAAAAAATGGCTAAAATTCCAGTTGAAATTTTTTCAAAGTCCCTTAAAAATTTTCCAATTTTTGTCCCAATTCTTCCCATTCCCATTGAAACTTTTCAAATCCCTCTCAAAATTGTTGAAATTCTCTTGAAGCTTTTAAAATTCTCTCTAGAATTTTCAAAATCCATGTCCACATGTTTACAATTTCATGTCAAAAAATGGCTAAAATTCCAGTTGAAATTTTTTCAAAGTCCCTTAAAAATTTTCCAATTTTTGTCCCAATTCTTCCCATTCCCATTGAAACTTTTCAAATCCCTCTCAAAATTGTTGAAATTCTGTTGAAGCTTTTAAAATTCTCTCTAGAATTTTCAAAATCCATGTCCACATGTTTACAATTTCACGTCAAAAAATGGCTAAAATTCCAGTTGAAATTTTTTCAAAGTCCCTTAAAAATTTTCCAATTTTTGTCCCAATTCTTCCCATTCCCATTGAAACTTTTCAAATCCCTCTCAAAATTGTTGAAATTCTCTTGAAGCTTTTAAAATTCTCTCTAGAATTTTCAAAATCCATGGCCACATGTTTACAATTTCACGTCAAAAAATGGCTAAAATTCCAGTTGAAATTTTTTCAAAGTCCCTTAAAAATTTTCCAATCTTTGTCCCAATTCTTCCCATTCCCATTGAAACTTTTCAAATCCCTCTCAAAATTGTTGAAATTCTCTTGAAGCTTTTAAAATTCTCTCTAGAATTTTCAAAATCCATGTCCACATGTTTACAATTTCACGTCAAAAAATGGCTAAAATTCCAGTTGAAATTTTTTCAAAGTCCCTTAAAAATTTTCCAATTTTTGTCCCAATTCTTCCCATTCCCATTGAAACTTTTCAAATCCCTCTCAAAATTGTTGAAATTCTCTTGAAGCTTTTAAAATTCTCTCTAGAATTTTCAAAATCCATGTCCACATGTTTACAATTTCACATCAAAAAATTGCTAAAATTCCAGTTGAAATTTTTTCAAAGTCCCTTAAAAATTTTCCAATTTTTGTCCCAATTCTTCCCATTCCCATTGAAACTTTTCAAATCCCTCTCAAAATTGTAGAAATTCTCTTGAAGCTTTTAAAATTCTCTCTAGAATTTTCAAAATCCATGTCCACATGTTTACAATTTCACGTAAAAAAATGGCTAAAATTCCAGTTGAAATTTTTTCAAAGTCCCTTAAAAATTTTCCAATTTTTGTCCCAATTCTTCCCATTCCCATTGAAACTTTTCAAATCCCTCTCAAAATTGTAGAAATTCTGTTGAAGCTTTTAAAATTCTCTCTAGAATTTTCAAAATCCATGTCCACATATTTACAATTTCACGTAAAAAAATGGCTAAAATTCCAGTTGAAATTTTTTCAAAGTCCCTTAAAAATTTTCCAATTTTTGTCCCAATTCTTCCCATTCCCATTGAAACTTTTCAAATCCCTCTCAAAATTGTAGAAATTCTGTTGAAGCTTTTAAAATTCTCTCTAGAATTTTCAAAATCCATGTCCACATGTTTACAATTTCACGTCAAAAAATGGCTAAAATTCCAGTTGAAATTTTTTCCAAGTCCCTTAAAAATTTTCCAATTTTTGTCCCAATTCTTCCCATTCCCATTGAAACTTTTCAAATCCCTCTCAAAATTGTTGAAATTCTCTTGAAGCTTTTAAAATTCTCTCTAGAATTTTCAAAATCCATGGCCACATGTTTACAATTTCACGTCAAAAAATGGCTAAAATTCCAGTTGAAATTTTTTCAAAGTCCCTTAAAAATTTTCCAATTTTTGTCCCAATTCTTCCCATTCCCATTGAAACTTTTCAAATCCCTCTCAAATTTGTTGAAATTCTCTTGAAGCTTTTAAAATTCTCTCTAGAATTTTCAAAATCCATGGCCACATGTTTACAATTTCACGTCAAAAAATGGCTAAAATTCCAGTTGAAATTTTTTCAAAGTCCCTTAAAAATTTTCCAATTTTTTGTCCCAATTCTTCCCATTCCCATTGAAACTTTTCAAATCCCTCTCAAAATTGTTGAAATTCTGTTGAAGCTTTTAAAATTCTCTCTAGAATTTTCAAAATCGATGTCCACATGTTTACAATTTCACATAAAAAAATTGCTAAAATTCCAGTTGAAATTTTTTCAAAGTCCCTTAAAAATTTTCCAATTTTTGTCCCAATTATCCCCATTCCCATTGAAACTTTTCAAATCCCTCTCAAAATTGTAGAAATTCTGTTGAAGCTTTTAAAATTCTCTCTAGAATTTTCAAAATCCATGTCCACATGTTTACAATTTCACGTCAAAAAATGGCTAAAATTCCAGTTGAAATTTTTTCAAAGTCCCTTAAAAATTTTCCAATTTTTGTCCCAATTCTTCCCATTCCCATTGAAACTTTTCAAATCCCTCTCAAAATTGTTGAAATTCTGTTGAAGCTTTTAAAATTCTCTCTAGAATTTTCAAAATCCATGGCCACATGTTTACAATTTCACGTCAAAAAATGGCTAAAATTCCAGTTGAAATTTTTTCAAAGTCCCTTAAAAATTTTCCAATTTTTGTCCCAATTCTTCCCATTCCCATTGAAACTTTTCAAATCCCTCTCAAAATTGTAGAAATTCTGTTGAAGCTTTTAAAATTCTCTCTAGAATTTTCAAAATCCATGTCCACATGTTTACAATTTCACGTCAAAAAATGGCTAAAATTCCAGTTGAAATTTTTTCAAAGTCCCTTAAAAATTTTCCAATTTTTGTCCCAATTCTTCCCATTCCCATTGAAACTTTTCAAATCCCTCTCAAAATTGTTGAAATTCTCTTGAAGCTTTTAAAATTCTCTCTAGAATTTTCAAAATCCATGGCCACATGTTTACAATTTCACGTCAAAAAATGGCTAAAATTCCAGTTGAAATTTTTTCAAAGTCCCTTAAAAATTTTCCAATTTTTGTCCCAATTCTTCCCATTCCCATTGAAACTTTTCAAATCCCTCTCAAAATTGTAGAAATTCTCTTGAAGCTTTTAAAATTCTCTCTAGAATTTTCAAAATCCATGGCCACATGTTTACAATTTCACGTCAAAAAATGGCTAAAATTTCAGTTGAAATTTTTTCAAAGTCCCTTAAAAATTTTCCAATTTTTGTCCCAATTCTTCCCATTCCCATTGAAACTTTTCAAATCCCTCTCAAAATTGTTGAAATTCTCTTGAAGCTTTTAAAATTCTCTCTAGAATTTTCAAAATCCATGGCCACATGTTTACAATTTCACGTCAAAAAATGGCTAAAATTCCAGTTGAAATTTTTTCAAAGTCCCTTAAAAATTTTCCAATTTTTGTCCCAATTCTTCCCATTCCCATTGAAACTTTTCAAATCCCTCTCAAAATTGTTGAAATTCTCTTGAAGCTTTTAAAATTCTCTCTAGAATTTTCAAAATCCATGGCCACATGTTTACAATTTCACATAAAAAAATTGCTAAAATTCCAGTTGAAATTTTTTCCAAGTCCCTTAAAAATTTTCCAATTTTTGTCCCAATTCTTCCCATTCCCATTGAAACTTTTCAAATCCCTCTCAAAATTGTAGAAATTCTGTTGAAGCTTTTAAAATTCTCTCTAGAATTTTCAAAATCCATGGCCACATGTTTACAATTTCACGTAAAAAAATGGCTAAAATTCCAGTTGAAATTTTTTCAAAGTCCCTTAAAAATTTTCCAATTTTTGTCCCAATTCTTCCCATTCCCATTGAAACTTTTCAAATCCCTCTCAAAATTGTTGAAATTCTCTTGAAGCTTTTAAAATTCTCTCTAGAATTTTCAAAATCCATGGCCACATGTTTACAATTTCACGTCAAAAAATGGCTAAAATTCCAGTTGAAATTTTTTCAAAGTCCCTTAAAAATTTTCCAATTTTTGTCCCAATTCTTCCCATTCCCATTGAAACTTTTCAAATCCCTCTCAAAATTGTTGAAATTCTCTTGAAGCTTTTAAAATTCTCTCTAGAATTTTCAAAATCCATGTCCACATGTTTACAATTTCACATAAAAAAATTGCTAAAATTCCAGTTGAAATTTTTTCAAAGTCCCTTAAAAATTTTCCAATTTTTGTCCCAATTCTTCCCATTCCCATTGAAACTTTTCAAATCCCTCTCAAAATTGTAGAAATTCTGTTGAAGCTTTTAAAATTCTCTCTAGAATTTTCAAAATCCATGGCCACATGTTTACAATTTCACGTCAAAAAATGGCTAAAATTCCAGTTGAAATTTTTTCAAAGTCCCTTAAAAATTTTCCAATTTTTGTCCCAATTCTTCCCATTCCCATTGAAACTTTTCAAATCCCTCTCAAAATTGTTGAAATTCTCTTGAAGCTTTTAAAATTCTCTCTAGAATTTTCAAAATCCATGGCCACATGTTTACAATTTCACGTCAAAAAATGGCTAAAATTCCAGTTGAAATTTTTTCAAAGTCCCTTAAAAATTTTCCAATTTTTGTCCCAATTCTTCCCATTCCCATTGAAACTTTTCAAATCCCTCTCAAAATTGTTGAAATTCTCTTGAAGCTTTTAAAATTCTCTCTAGAATTTTCAAAATCCATGTCCACATGTTTACAATTTCACGTCAAAAAATGGCTAAAATTCCAGTTGAAATTTTTTCAAAGTCCCTTAAAAATTTTCCAATTTTTGTCCCAATTCTTCCCATTCCCATTGAAACTTTTCAAATCCCTCTCAAAATTGTTGAAATTCTCTTGAAGCTTTTAAAATTCTCTCTAGAATTTTCAAAATCCATGTCCACATGTTTACAATTTCACATAAAAAAATTGCTAAAATTCCAGTTGAAATTTTTTCAAAGTCCCTTAAAAATTTTCCAATTTTTGTCCCAATTCTCCCCATTCCCATTGAAACTTTTCAAATCCCTCTCAAAATTGTAGAAATTCTGTTGAAGCTTTTAAAATTCTCTCTAGAATTTTCAAAATCCATGTCCACATGTTTACA